>NW_004797454.1:792681-793876 GCF_000002075.1 Aplysia californica
GGGGGGGGGTTTTGAGAGCTGCTGGGCCTAATACAAAATATAAATTATATTGGCGGGACTTAATTTGAGCGCTTTGCCTTTAGCGCTTCCATACATTGATGTTTTAGTGCGTGTCAAATGGCAGTTTTGCATTGTATGCTTCCCAAGGAGTTGAGATCGTTTCAGAGTGGTCAGGTCTGCTGGGGTAATAATATAGATTGTAAATCGCACAGAGCTCGAAATTGAAGGGGAATTTGCGCAACACCAAAGCTGTCAATTACTACTTATTATTGCTTCTACTTCTATTATGTTTAGTCGGTATCGATGAAGAATTCTGTTTTGCAAATACACATATGTTTTACATGTTTTTGTTCTAAAAGGGATGACTGGAATTTGTAGACTCCTCTTTTCGTTGGCAAAATACCAAATTAATTGGTATTGACAATCTATTATTTGTTGTCTCTCGCTCACCACAAGGAGGTGGGAATAGGCTTTGGAGCCCGATAGTGATTTATTGTTTAGACTCATCTGCATAAAAATGTGGCTAAAATGAGTACAAAATAAACCAAGAATAGAGACTACATGCATTTACACACTGACAGGTAATATTTTTGTAGAATGATCGCTCAAAAAAACCCCAAAACATATGCAAATAACAACAACCAAAACTAACCCAGTTGCTTCATTCTTCCAAACTGATATTCTCGCAAAAAAATAAAAGAAATTCTACCTTATTTTCTATCTAAGGCTGTCGTTTGTCTTGTGTGTCTGGTCTTCTGGGGGCTCTTTTTATTAGCTGCGTTCTCTATTGCCCAGTCTGGACACTATTAAGGAATGCAAATAATACTATTATATGAGTTCGAGGGCTTGAAAATCTAATGCGTTTCGATTTTAAAATTTATTGGTATCAAGAAGTGAGTTGCCGGGCAGTCATTCAAGACTAAGAATTGATAACCCACGCCCAGGCAGTTTATGATTGTCTGAACTTGACACTCAATCCTTTCAGATCGCTGGTCAAGGACGTTTTTCTTACTAACGATAAATTCATGATTTTTATCGACAACTTTATAAGGTCACGTTGATTTTAAAAAACAAACAAGCAAACAAACAAACAAACAAACAGCAAGTTCCCAAATCAAGATGCTTTTTACACATTAAAGCGCTTAAAGCTAGTTGTCCCTTTAATCAAGTCCGCTCAAACCAGGCGGTCACAGAT
>NW_004797454.1:794651-795841 GCF_000002075.1 Aplysia californica
CCCAACTTTATAAAAAACGTTTCCCTTGCTTTCCTTTTTTCAAAATTAAAAAACAAACACAATGACTGAATGTATAGATAAAAAACTACAGGAAATGGAAAGACTCAGGCATGAACAAGACACAAAAATGTAAAAACCTAATAATTAGTTGCTTCGAATGTTTATTGTGATCTAGATCTAGAAATAAAAGAAAAGGGTGCTGGTGCGAGTGCAATTTTCTTTCCATTTTTCTGGTTGTTGCTTTTTGTCCTTTGTATTTAGTTGTTTTCTTGCTTCTCGTTCGGGGCAGCCGCCGCTGTTATTCTTCTTGTTTGTTTTTTGTTTGTTTTTTGTTTGTTTTTTGTTTGTTTTTTGTTTGTTTTTAGCCCCAAGAAGGACATACGCAACATTTACAAGAAGTAGGGGCAGACAATTCAGTTTAGATTTTGCGCTCAGCAACTCACCTTTGATTTTGAAGATCACATTTGAATCAGTTGAACTGGGTAGAATTGTGCTTAAATAGAAGCTTTTGCCTCTGTGTGAAGGAGAATCTGACTAGCACCGACTGAATCAAATGAAATGGATTGAGAGTGTGTGTGCTGTGGGTATAATATTAATGTCAACGCCATGCAAAAAGGCAGGGGCAGATTAAAAAAAAAAAATTTTTTGCAGGAAGTGAATCTTTGTTTTGTCGTTTTTCTGAACATACGCACACACAGACACAAACACACACACACACACACACACACACACACACACACACACACACACACACACACACACCAACACCGACACCCACACGTAAACGCACATACACACTAACACTCGTCTTCCAGAGCTCTCATCCCCTCCCAGACATGAACAATGCGGGCATAATCATCTTGGTGCCCTTTAAGTGACCTGCCTCTCATCTATACAATCCGCTCCTGGGCCTCCTTGGGATTAATTATTCATTGATAAAGTGACCCAAGTGGGCGACATTTGATACTGTGCGGAGGACACGAACATTATCAATCTTAGAATTTTAGAAGAAAAAAAAATAGTTTAAAGAAATAGGCCATTGTTTTGTTTTTGTATAGTTTACTGTCGTTGTGGATGCTGTGACTGCCTTTGTGACAGACAGACAGACAGACAGACAGACAGACAGACAGACAGACAGACAGACAGACAGACAGACAGACAGACAGACAGACAGACAGACAGACAGACAG
>NW_004797454.1:796719-800243 GCF_000002075.1 Aplysia californica
AAGTGTGGTGATTAGGCGTTTCGCTGTAGTACACAGAAGACTAAGGAATCGAACTCTTAGTCTCCTGTGTACTACAGCGAAACGCCTAATCACCACACTTACACGCCCATTGGCACCGTAATGGTGCTGTATTATAACCAGGTAGGTAGCGCAGTTCTTTTAAATAATGCAAAATATCCCATGAGGTATTCCAAATATCAGTTGGAGTCAGACAAGATTGCCTATACTGCGCAGCCGGATTCAATCTATTTCTTAAAAGAATCAAGAGGGACAGGCTACATTATCAACATAGAATCGATAACCAGGGTAAATTAAGGACAAATGTCGCGTACTTTTAATAAGTTCAATAGTTCCAAAGTCTGGATTCTGTTTTGTAGACATAATATATCCACCACGCAAGACTCTGTTACAGACAAGGAAAAAAAAAGAAGGAACACATTAACGAAAGCAGCATTGTCGAAAAGTAGAAGAAGAAAACAAAAGTACAGCGCCCACCGACCATACAATAGACTACTTGTAAAGGTAAAGGCTATCATTGTTGAAATTACATTTTGATGTCATTGTTCGACAATTATTATCACGTGTGTGCAATAATTATATTGAAGAAAACGTGTTCTCGTGCACGCAGGTATAAGCGCGCAAATAGAGAAAAAATTGTTAAAAACCCAGACAAAAGACACTTAGAGAAACAGTGAGGATCACAAGACATTTTAGGTAATTCCCCTTCTTTGATACGCTTTCGGTTTTTTAAACAAAAAATGGCATTTAATAGCACCATTCTAACGGCCATTTATTGTTACATGGCAACCACCACGTCTAGAGTACAGTTTTATAAAAATTAAATGTGGCTGTTTTACGCCCCAATAGACACGATTTAGATGATTTAGGGGGCGGGCTTCCGACCCTGCCTTTCAGGGCCAACCCAGGATGAGAAGGATAATGTGAAGGCCGAGATGCTAAATAAAAATTCGCCCCACTCTGGAATCTAACTCGTGTCTCCTGCGTGCGACAGTGAAGCGCCTAGCCGCTACACCACAGACACCGGTGAGACATGGGTTGAGGAGAAAGACTCCAGCTTGTGTGGTAATAGTTTAAGGCTCTTCGTCGTTTCATGAAAAAATAAAACCAACAATACAAGTACAAGGGTGGGATATTTTACTTTCTGCAGGGATGACGTATCCTACCCATTCGGAGTTGGACATAAATAGAAGGGTCAAAGTAGTTAACCTCCAAAATGATCGAACTTGTCCGAAATGCCCCGAAGAGGAGGTAACACATCAATAGTTCTTTTTCTTTCGGTGAAAAATGGCAAACCGGTTTCTTTGAAAAGTAGGTCCTACTAGTCGAGCTCTCGAAGCACCCTCTGCATCAGTGGAGAAATCAAGAAATAAGTACAGAGTCTGCACTTTTACCTACACATACTGAACCAACAATTGTCTGCTTCAGGGTGAGTGCATCCTCTATTGAACAAGGAAAAAAACCCTCACCCACACAAATGCCAGGGATGGCATCGTTTTTAATTTACGTAGAATGCTATATTTAGAGAGTTAGATAAATAAATCTTATCTATACAAACTATAAGTACTATCAAATTGTTTCTATTTGAGAACTATAAAATAAGCAACCCGTCTTCGTTATTATTGGTGGCAGCATCTGTATTATTTGGCTTCAACCACGGAGGCTAATTTTTAAGGGAGCGACGCACCTTGTACATACAGTCTTTGGCTGAACTAAAACGTCAAATGACTGTTTGCACTCAGTGCCCAGATTCCCATAGGTGACCTTAATGAGCTGACATTTATTCATCGGCACAGCCCGCCCTCAGAGACATACTCCGGGGAGACATGGGCCGGATATGACGTGGTAGACCCGCAGAAATGGCCACTTTCCACCACTCCAGGAGTCTTTTGTTACTTTCTATAAGATCCTGAAAGGAACGGCGGGCCAAAAAGTATAATAAGCATTTTTGTCCTGCAGATCGGGCATCTGGGTGTATATTTTCTTATGTTTAAGAAGAACACGTAGTCTATAATTTTTCTTATTGATTGAAACCGTACCGTTTTTATTTTGGGAGAGGATGTGTGTGTCTGTGCGTGTGGAGGTGGAGGGGGGGGGGTAGAGTAGGCTGAGTGTTTGCAAGGACGCAAAGGGGGTGAGGGAACAGATGTGATGGATGTGCTGTGCTTTGTTACAAAAATGTATTTGACTTCTGTGAACTGGAATGTTGTATGTTTGTGGTCTTCTGTTTGTGTTTTTGTGCTTTGGGAATTGTCATTTTGTAAGGGCATTGAGCATATTTCAATTCAATTTCTCAATTGAGTATAGAGTTGGTTTTTTTAAGGAAACGGGTACGATTATACTATAAAGTAGATTATAAGTTTGGGTTTGGGGCCTATTTAAACCTTGCAAAGTCACGTAAGAGACCTCACATTTCACGTTGGTAGTTAAGCGAGATACCAAGAAAGCTTTTGGAGCGCCCCAGAACTCCTCAAAGCAAGCCACCCCGACTGTTCTGAGAATACAGTCCTGTTGTTTCATTTGCTGAGTTTGACCGGCATTCAACCAGAACAGTGGCTTATTGCCCTGCAGGAAACGTGGACCACGCTTTATCTTCACAGTCGGTATTACATGTACATCATCGTGCTTTATCGCTCCTAGAAGTAACACATCTCTAATCTTCGGCCTTAAACTCTTTTTTAAAACTAAGTTTTAAGAATGCTTACATTTTTGTTGCTGTTTTTTTCAGATAATAAAGGTGGGTTTTATAGGTAAATGTTTTACGACCCTTGCACTGCATAGATATAAGGTTATATGAGGGCGCGGGACACATTAAGCATTGCCGGTCTGGTAGGAATTAATTCAGAATTTGCCTGGGTGGCGGCCGAAGCCCGCATCGTGTGAATTTCAGACCACCAAGGGATCTTTAAGAGGAGGGGCGGGGGTGGTTTTAAATTAGCGATTTCTTGTCAATTTATGGTCTTCAGACTTTTAACGTATTATAACACTCAAATCATTTGTAAATCTAAAAAGGGCTTTTCCTTTGTGTTACTATCGTCATCTTTCTGATTTTCTAGAACTTTCATTTTGCCTATTATGTAACAGAATGGCGGTTTTTTTCTCAAAATTTCAATTTTTTATGTTTTTTCTCATTTACTTTTTATTTTCCTTTTGATTCCAATGAAATATTCAAGGCTTGTTATTCATACCGTAACCTAACTTTATACAAGTGGAAAATAAAATCGATGCTTTCATGAGTGATTTACATGGACGAATATGTAACCGAATTCAGAGGCATGAGGGGGTAGGTCAGTTATCCATCTCTAACTTTTTTTCTTTTCAAGATATCCAAGATCCCAACTGTATGAAATTTTGTATTGAACATATCTATCAATGTACCAAATTTGGTTGGTAAATAAAAAATCCTGGTTACCATGGCAACCGTAGACTCAAAAAAAAAAAAAAGACACATTTTATAATTGTTGTCCTGTTATACTTCCTTGCTGTAAGACTTTATCTAAAAAGGC
>NW_004797454.1:803887-805127 GCF_000002075.1 Aplysia californica
GAGGTGAGGGGGTGGGGGCAGACAGTCAAGTGGAGATGAAAGCAGACGACAGAACATTGCTAGAGAGCCGGTTAGGAGGTGAAAGGAGACAATTTTAGAGTAGAACATTTTTCCGTCGCTACCCGGATTCGATCCAGGGACCTTTGAATAAGAGGCGAACACATTAACCTCTACGACACGAAAGCCCCCACTCATTTTTATTTGTTGTTGTTTTTTTTTAATGGAGGTTTTACGATGCTCGCAACTGCATATTAATAAGGTCATATGAGCGCCAATTGGTGGATGTCAATAGAGAAGTCTTTACAGGGAATCGGGCTTACTCTGCTCACCTCTAGCTTCAACAGCACAAAGTCTGTTTCGACTTTCAAGGCACCCCGGAAATAACGAGTCACAAGAGTGTGACAAACATACGAAAGAAGTAGAGGAAAATGACGATAGTAAGGATGAAGAAAGAAAAACCAACAGTTCTCTGTTGTAGTTCAGGCACAGTTATAAGCGTGACATTGTTGAATCAGCCTATTTACAATTCTACTGTGCATAAGAACGAGAAATGTCCCCCTTTTGGGAATGGCCTCAAGACACTTCAGTCAGTGGCACCGCCCCGAGGGGGAACTTATATCCTTTAAATGCGTTCTCATTTCTAAACATCCTGTATATCTATTAAAGACAGACAGACAGACAGACAGACAGACAGACAGACAGACAGACAGACAGACAGACAGACAGACAGACAGACAGACAGACAAGTCTTAGCCAAAGCCAAGCAGATGCAGAACAATACAAAGTTGTCCAACTTAATCCAACACCAGTAATACGGCACAGCATGGTATCAACTAAATTAACGGTCAGTCTTGCCATCGCTTTAAGAGCAGGTGTAGAGCCTTTACAACTTCATAAATTATTCGTTCATCAGGCTTCACAGATTAGAAATGATGAAGCCAAGAGTTCAGGTCGCAAGCTGCGCACATCCACGAGTGGAAATGAAGCTTTTGAAAGCTCCAAATGTGACAAACTCTTCTCTGCTGTAATTGATCTCATTGTCCGCATCTGAAGGGGCAAGTCATCTCAATTCTCATTTTTCTTTCTATTTTGCATTAAAAATATCCTCCTCTGCTGGTGAAATGGTTTTCATCAGACGTTGATGTCATCATCATCATCTTGTTGTTGTTGTTGTTGTTGTTCTTCTTCTTCTTCTTCTTCTTCTTCTTCTTCTTCTTCTTCTTCCTCTTCCTCTTCCTCT
>NW_004797454.1:806029-808757 GCF_000002075.1 Aplysia californica
ATAGGTATTTTTACCTCCATCCACCCCCCGCCCCCCCCTTAAATACACTACTTAGATCATCGCGCTCAGAGAGATACGATTTCCCAGCAGAAAGGGTGAGAATCTCGTTATAATTTTTGAGAATCAAACTTGTGTCTCCTGCGTGCGAAAGGGAACCGTCTAACCGTTACTCCACAGACGGCAGTCAGCAAAATGTACACTCTTTTAAAAAATTGAAATAACTTACTCCCAGAGCCCAACAGTAAATTGTAAGAGTATGGTGTACAAAGCAGCCTGGCCCTACCCTGAATGTGAATCATTTTTGTTTTGTTTTGTATGCAGCCTCGAAGAGCTTAGCATTACACCTCAGACAATGGTACAACTCTAAAATAAGAACAGTATGGACAATCAAGTATGCTTATGCACACATGGACGCTGTTTGCTTTAGACTATTTTTGACTCACTCCTCTTACATTCTTCTATGGAACAAAACTTTCAAACAAATTCGATTCTATTAAATTACTGAAGCTGCAAGATTTCGGTCGAATCACACTAGAGTTGAAAGAGAAAACCTTTAAGACTAAACAAGAGACCATTTCTTGTATCATATGACATACATCGACCTGCTTGAGAGTCGGTACTTTCACTTTGCGTCTGCTTTTCCTCAAATTTTGAAGAGAAAAAGGAGACCCATATCTTGCCACGCTTGTTTCTTCCATGAGTTTAACATCTCTTCCAACACAATAAGGGTGCTGGTGTCTGTGGTGTAGCGGTTAGGCACTTCGCCGTCGCACAAAAAAGACCTGTGTTCTATTCCCGTGTGGGGAGAGTTCTTATCGAGTATCTTGGTCTTTCTGCTGGGACGTTTTATCTCTCACAACCCAGGTTGACCCCGACAGACAAGGACGATGTCCGCATCCTAAAGTTATCGAAATTGTGTCAAGGGGAGCGTAAAAACAGCTACATTAAAAAAGACACAATATGGTTCCTCAAGCAGAGGGAGCTTCAAAATTAACCTGGAAGGAAATCAGGGGCATTCACAGTACATTTTCAGTTTTTTAGGACTGTTATAAATTCTATTTGCCTTAAAAACACCAGCGAACTAGTTGATCTCTTGGCAATTATATGGAACGGATTTAATGAACCAGCTCTGAGGTTATTTCACAGTCGGGGTCCAGAGTTTAATGTCCAACCCCCCCCCCCCCCACCTTCCTCTAAAACTGAGCCACGTGAGCGTACGTGGAAAGGGGAAAGGGGAAAAGGGCGGGATGGGGGCGGATGAATCTTGAAAATAATGTAAACAGGATCAATTCAATTGCCTGCGATAAGGATTCGAACTTAAATATTTTGCAGCGGAATCAACTCCTGTATTGTTAACAATTACTATTCGACTCGCGCACACAGTAATCCCTTGGGAATGTAAAAAGTTGTTTCGTCTCAAAGAGCTAAAGGTGGATAGCTGGATGTTTGCCATTACTTTAACATGTTTTCCTCAATGCTTACGTACAAGTGTTCGATTTCATGTTCTCTCATGCTTATGCAGAGTGTAATTATTTTCTTTTGGTTTAAAATATTGATCCATCACGCTGTTTACAAAACCAAAAACCAATATTTTCCAAACGCTTCCATAACGAGTCTTACACTCGCTGCCGTGGCCTGTTATGTAGCAGTTAGACGTTTCGCTGTCACACGTAAGACACCCCAGTTCAATTCCGGAGTCGGGAGACATTTTTTTTATTGAATACATCTTTTTTTCTGCTGGCATGTTGTATCCCTCTCGGGTAAGGCTGGCCGAGGTGTGTTGATGGGGGCATAAAAAAAACACAACTTACATTAACATTTTCAACGCATCTCACACACCCTAAAAACAGATCTATGACAGAGGGGACAAGCTAAAGTGGACAAGGACTAGGTCCTATTTCTTTGATGTCCAAGATTAGTTTGGATGCGATTTTTAAAATATTTCAACGTTGTAACTCTCTCCTAGGTTTTCTTCATCATAACGGGTGGGCCTTGAGGTCATCTACTTACATTTCAATGTAATATATTTTGATACCCTATCAGAGGTTCATGATCGGTGTCATCCTCAACTACTGCCGTTGCACTTATTATTGTTCTTTCTACTTTAATGTGGGTATTTTGCGTCCCTATCGACACAGCATAAATCATTCAGGGGGCAGGCTTCCGACCTTGCCTGTCAGTGCCAACCCCGGATGAGAGGGAGACCAACATCCCAGCAGAAAGGCCGAGATACATGATAAAAATGTTCTCCCCCTCCGGAATCGAACTCGGGCTCCTGAGTGCGAAAGTGAAGTGCCTAACTACTACATCACAGACGCTTGTAATCTATTTCTTTATTTTCTGGAGTATCACGTTTAAATAGTAGCAGAATTGCCTTGCTCACTTCTAACACTTCTACTTCAAAACAAAAACATTGACCCACTATGAAATTGACTTGAAATTCAGTTTGAAAGAAAAAATTGTTTTAATGTTGTAAGGAAAGAAATCGGAATGATGATATTTTCACAAATAAATTTACATCAAAAGTTCATATTCGTCGCTGACAGAGGCTAAAAAAGGTTGCAGAGTGTCGACCTTCTGAAGGAATCTATGATCTGATTCAGCAATAATCGTGTCTTCAAAGACACTGGTGAGGCGTCTCATGATAGCGCTCTGACTAGTGAATGGAGAGACGTCAACAATTTGTCATAGCATTTCTGGAAAACTTATTTTCCTAACAATAATAATA
>NW_004797454.1:810122-814996 GCF_000002075.1 Aplysia californica
TTCTTCTTCTTCTTCTTCTTCTTCTTCTTCTTCTTCTTCTTCTTCTTCTTCTTTTTCTTCTTCTTCTTCTGCTTCTTCTCATTATATTGATTATCAATGTCTCTGGTTATGTATATCATTACTCATTACTATTATTGACGTTATTATTGTAACAATTTTTGTTTAAAACAGCAAACTCATGTGAAGGTTTTCACGTGTAAAATATTTACGATTACATGTATTTCTCTAACTATTTCCCCTCAATTGCTGTACACATATTTCTGCTGGCGTCGACCTGGATTTGAACCCCAACCTGCCTCCAATAAATCGACACGGCGTTGTTCCGATTAGGCCAGTGTGCAGGCCTGTTTTCTTTGCACGAGTTTGTGTCTCTATGATTTCTGTCTCCGTCTGGAGTGACTTAGCCTCAAGATGGGAGAACTGTTTGTTTGTTTACATCTCTGCCTGAATTCTTACCATTGTCAGCCCACGCGGGAGATAGGAGAGAGAGGGAGAGAGAGAGAGAGAGAGAGAGAGAGAGAGAGAGAGAGAGAGAGAGAGAGAGAGAGAGAGAGAGAGAGCACGGCTTAAATCAAACATCGTTGTGAGATCTCTTTTAACTGTGCAGCAGTAACATAAAGTTCTGTGCCTATGGGATATTAATGTCTCGCCACTGTCCATACCCCCCTCCCCGGCTTCAGAAATTAGCCTCTTCCCCTTACCTACTACCTAAACACTCTTTTGATATTAAAATATGAATGGAAAAAAAAAGCAATAAATCCCAAAATACCCGGAACCAAAAGAAAAGCATAATGAAAAAGCAATGCCAAAAAGCCAGCCATTTCTCTTCCACTTCGCAGGCCAAATAACGTGAGTTGGTTGCGTGACAGCGCCGCGGGACGAAGGAATTTACCAGACACGTTAACTTTTTTTCCATTTGATTCTCGAAAAGTTTCTGTTCAATGGGGAACAATATAGATCGATTTCGGTTTGTGCATACATGCAGAATGAAGAACAGAAACGAGTTACAGTGTTTAGAGCATCGGAGTATTTTTTTAATAAATGTGTCTTTTGCTTTGAGTTCACGATGCCTTTACAAAGTTGTTTCTTTTCTTAATTCAATTATTTTGTCTATACCTTAGTCGCGTTGTGAAAAGACGTTTGCTTTTGCTGATGTTATTAAACTATAAAGCCTGGCTAGATTCAATGAATGAGATAGCAAGTTGGAGAGTTTTGTCTCTACTAAGGACGCCGAGCAGTGAGGAAGATATTCCTGGAAAAGACGACAAGAACCATTCGTAGTTGACTCGGGTTTAAACCTCTAGCTCCCTCCCAGCAGTTTAAGTTTCCATCTGTAGACTTATATTGTAATATACAAGGCTAAACAATCTGACGTAATTCCGGTTCAAAATCGAGCGCACAATTAGACTCATATTTACAAATAATATATCCATCAACCACTCACTCATTGATGTCTCTGATCGAGGAGCCAAAATAGAACAGTGTTTGTTATATAGGAAAGAATTACCTACAACCTGCATAATATAACAGTGGTTCCCGGTTGTCAGAAGCTTAGACTTACACAAAAGTTGAGTGGGTTTAATGTTGGAAAAAAAATGTGGAGTCTTATCGCATGAATCTGCTTGAAGGACAAAGGGTTAAGTCGGGCCGAGGTCACCCGACTACGTTTGATGATTACGTGGTTGTTTGTTGAATTGAATACGCGAATTCTGAGGATACCTTTTATTTTCCGGGAGTGTGTCATTGGCGGATACGAGGTTCATTGAAAAGGCATCCGTTATCGGGTATGATATATTGGTAATGTTGGGCTTTAAACTTGAGTTTATAGCTCTAGCTAATACTAATCATATCACTAAGTTATATGTTCCCTTCGAAAGATTTGCTTATTTTCTCTTGCATTTTTATTGAAGCTAATGGTGTTAATGACATGCACATTATACTCATGAACCAATGTAACAATAACAATAATTAGTTCATTTATAAAGCGCACATTCACTCTGTACAGCATGCTCTTTGCGCTTTAAAACTATTAATACCCTTAAGCAGACCCCAGAACACTATACATTATCGACTTCCCAGGAAGCAAGCAGTTCAAGTTGCGGATTGCAGGCGCCCAAACATTTACAAACTGGCAAGATCTTTTGCGGTTTAACTGCAGACCTCACCAGGTCTTAACTCTATGACTGTTGGTATTTCTGTGCAAGCAAGAAGTTCATCAAGGGCCACTAAACTAATTTTATAGAGAGAGTTAAGTCAATAGCTCAGGGCGCCGCTGGTGCAATTACCTTGAAAGATGATTAAGCTATACTTAATTGATCCAGCATTGGACGAAATACACTGTGTGCTGTGACTAGGGCTGTAACACAAAATGCACATACATATACAGCATTTTTTCAAAATACCACCACCCGCCCCCTCCAAACACCACCCCAATCCCATCTCACCTCTCTTTCTCTCTCTGTCTCTGTCTCTGTCTCTGTCTCTGTCTTTGTCTCTCTGTCTCTCTCTCTGTCTCTCTCTCTCTCTCTCACTCTCTCTCTCTCTCTCTTATCTCTCCTCCGTCTCTCTCTCTATCTATCTTACCATCTCTATCTTTTCTCTTCTATCTCTTTTTAATAAAAAGTAACATCTAATTTAGCTAATCAGATGTTTCCATCTGTGAAACAATTCAAAAATCTTTTGAATCAAAAGAACAATGCAGCGGTCATCGTTTACTGTTGGACATTCCATACCACGCAACATTCCTCGCCTGAATATTGACGTCTTGTATTATTTTTAGTGAGGCAAATTTGTTTTGTCCAGGACCAATCAAAAGTTACGAGAGAAAACGTCCTGTGTCCTGCGCCATAGCTATATTGCCAGAACATTATATACATCACTCTGTATCGCTTTAGGGTTTAAAAATAGAATAGAAACGCTTGAAGGCACGATGCTAAAACGATTAGGGTTACAGGAGGTGCATGCTTATTGCCACGGTCTAATATGGACTAATTTGGAGAAAATAATATTCGTGAAAAAAAGCCTCTAAAAGTGATTTTAAAAAAACTTTTTAGAAGATACAAACATCAAATGCCATCGACTTTTCAACTGTTCGAATACTCGAAAATCTATAAAAACAAAATTCGATATTGTTAAACCAAAAACAAAAATCGATATTGTTAAACCAAAAGATCTTGTTTAGATGAATTACACGTGATAATATACAACTAAAGCCACAAGTCAGAAATAAACGCATTGTTGGTCTAGGGGGGTCTCATTGCCTAGACGTTAAGGTGTTCGCCTCTCATTCAAAGGTCCCGGATTCGAATCTGCGTACCGACGGAAACATTTTCTTCTCTAAAATTGTCTTCTTTAACTTCCTTTCCTGCTCTCTAGTAATGTTTTATCGTCTGCTTTCGTCTCCACTTTCTGCCCCCAACCCCTCATCTCCTTTGCCCCATCCTCTGGGCCCCTGTCTTTTTCTGCAACCTTTCTACTGCTACTCCTTGGCTCCTTCTTACGGCTGTCTTTCAACCACACCCCTGATCTTCTGGTAGGAAAGATCTTCACCTAGCCTTCTCGGGCAAGGGTGAAAAATCTAGGAAGTCTCGTGTGCAAGTTGCGCACGTTAAAGATCCCTTGGTGGTCTTAAAAATGATAAGAGGAAAGCTTCGGCCGCCACCCGGGCAAAATTCAAAATTTCCTACCAAATGACAATGTTTAATGTGTCCGCGCGCTCATTTGTGACCTTTACAGTTGCGAGCGCCTTAAAACACTTAGCAAAATAAAACGAAATTGTTGGTGTTCGTATCAAAATAAAAAAGGATTAACAGATGGATAAAAAAACAACAACCGATTTTTGAAAAACAAACAAACCAAACAACCAAAACAAAACAGAACATCATCATCATCATTGCCTTTCTCACCCTGGGGCAGGATATAGGCCACGAACAAACACTCTCCACCTTTCCCTATCCTGGGCTAGTCGCTTGATGTCACTTCACGTCTTCCCACTTTTCTGTACATCCATTTCGGTGACTCTTCTTCAGGTTCCACGAGGTCTTCCCCTTGATCTTTTACCCTGTGGGTTCCAATCTAACTCTTTTCTTGTCATGCAGCTGCTTGACTTCCTGAGAGTGTGTCCAATCCATCGCCAACGTCTTCTTCCCACCTCATCTCTGACCGGGCTCTGTCTGGTTCTTCTTAATACTTCCTCGTTGGTGATCATGTCTGTCCATTTGATCCTCAGCATCCTCCTCAGACATTTGTTCAAGAAAACCTGGATCCTCTTTATGCACATATGGGATGTGTTCCACGTCTCACATCCATACAACAAGACTGACTTTACATTTGAGTTGAAAACAGAACAACACAGCACAAAACAACAGAAAAACAAAAACAACGAAACAACAAAACAAACAGAAATGAAAAAAATATTAAAAAGCAAAAGAAATGGCAACGAATAAAACCAAAAACAAAACATAACAAAACACCCAAAATCCAAAGGAGGAAAATGAGCTTATAAAGGAAAAGTTTGTCACAACCGATCATTTCATCTAGTTTTACTTTGTGCTAAACTAAATGTTTCAATTGTTTATAGCCCGTTTGGTGCACATCTCTTCATTTTAAAAACTTCTCTTCGAAGTAAAAGTTCCGAGTGTGGAATATCTCCTTCTATAGAGTTTAAAGAGAAAATCGATTATCGCTTGCGATCATTGGGACGTAGAGCACGCTCCACCTCCCTCCTTTTTTTCCTCACACACTGCACACTCACACATGAGACAGACAAACAGATAGACAAACACACACACACACACACACACACACACACACACACACACACACACACAAAACACACACACACACACACACAAAAGACACACACACACAAACAC
>NW_004797454.1:815726-820727 GCF_000002075.1 Aplysia californica
AAGAAGAAGAAGAAGAAGAAGAAGAAGAAGAAGAAGAAGAAGAAGAAGAAGAAATATCAGGTGGAAAAATGTGCCTATTCTTCATTTCCTGCTGCCTGTTCATTAATCAACTCCTATTTTTTTCGTCGCAGACTGAAAGCAGTATAGGTTTACAACCAACTAACAGTTAATAACTATTTTTTGCCCTTTTTGCGTAGCGGGCAAATACGTTTATCATATCGCCTCAGACTCTCACACTGAAGTTAATTTGAACAGATCGTGATCTCTGAGGTTTAAAGATTTGAGGTATCATGGACGATGTAGGCCAAGTCATCACCAACATAGTACTCTTAGTTTTTAAAACATTGTTGAAGGGGCAAGAGACAAAATTGGAGATGGGTTGTAGAAAAGCCACAACACGAGGACATTGCGCTGTACCCATAGGACAAAAAACATTCTTCGACACACACACACACACACACACACACACACACACACACACACACACACACACACACACACACACACACACTCACACAGACAAACACACACAGACACGTTCGCGAGTACGTACTCTACTCATGTCAAGTACTTCATGTAATATCACGATTACGTTAATTCAATTCACTCCTAATTTAATGTAACCTTATGGCATAGATCTAGCTTGAAATCTTTTAGCTCGCTGTCAACTGTTACGAACTATTATATTTTCCTTGCAATAAACTTTCTTCAAAGGTGACGGTGTCTTTAAACACTCAAAACTAGCAGGGAAAGAACAATGAACTTAACCTTTCATGTATTTTATTTTCTCTATACTTTCGCGTTTACCCACAATTGAAGCAACGTTGTTCGACAAAATAAATCTCACGAATAAACGACACTCCAGTGGAAGAAGAGGGTATTTTTGACATCCAAAGACAAAAGGAGCGAGGTAATCAACTCACATCGATGAAACTGGCGTTGTAATAATCTGTCGAGAGAGAGACTGGTCTGTCCCACACAATGACGCGGCTGTGGTCATCTGTGGAAGGAAAAGATAGACCGTAATTAAGTCTTTAACGAAATGGGTTGTTTCCATATTTACACAAAATATTCGCTTCCATCAAGGCAAATTATGCTATTTTTGTCCGTGCTCCCACTGATGGCACCAAGTGGGTTGTGGTGGGTGCTCGACTGGAGTGGTTTTTCAATCTCCTTAAAAAAAACATCTGTCGTCCGTATCTCTCCTTCTTCTTTTTGTGTTTGTTACTTTCAATTGTTACGCCTCTAATCTGCCGCACTCACATGACATTTTTGTGTTGCAAATGCCGTAAAACTTTCACTTACAAAAAACTGAGGGCACGATAATGCTTTTGCGTTCGTATAATGACAGGATGAGTCGAATTGATTGACTCGTTAAAAACCAACGTTATTATTTTATTTTTTACTTAGATTTAGTCAGAGTACATGAGATACATTCAGGTAATTTAAGTGTCGAAGATTAGAAGCGTTACTGGTTAGCAATATACAAAGAAAGGGAGGAAGAGAGACATGTAAGAACAATATAATAACATGTTTAATGGGACAGAAGGAGCAAACTATACCAAGGCGCCTACCAATCACACACCTTATTGGTTTTTGGAGTTGTAGAGTTATAGTCGGTAGCGTTGGAAACAGTAGTGGATGGGTTTTGTCGGGATACACATTACAATTAAAGTGAAAGCGAAGAGAGGAAAGTCAAAGCTGATCACGTTAGAGCATCCAAAATAGACTAAGAGCAGCTGAAGATAATATCGTTCCTTCTGGATATGTAGATCATCATCATCATCATCCCCACCACCCACCACAACCATCAGTTTTATTACCATCACCATTATCACCATCGTCATTATTATCATCGATAGCAGTGCAGCAGTAGCTGTAACAATAGCACCGCAACTCCCTGTCTGTCTGTCTGTCTGCCTGTCTGCCTGTCTGTCTGTCTGTCTGTCTGTCTGTCTGTCTGTCTGTCTGTCTGTCTGTCTGAATGTATGTCTGTCTGTCTGTCTGAATGTATGTCTGTCTGTCTGTGTGTCTGTCTGTCTAATCTATCTAATCCATCCGCAAGATATGGAGCCTTTTGGCTGGGCTCTTGTCTTATTATTCTAGGGCTGTTAATAAAAGTAAGAAGGAGCATGAACGTTTACAGTGTCTACTTTCTTCCAATTCGATGTTTCCCTTCTCCGTCGATACTTGTGGTGTTGGCGCCGCCGCCAGTAATTACCTCTGATCGGATCAACGGAAGGCTCTGCTGTCACCGCACACATCGTAAACAACGAGAGGAGACAGTTATGTACTTCTTCATTCGCGCCCACCCCCCACCCCCCACCCCCCCCCCCCACCTCTCCCTTCCTTTCCTTTCCCAATTTCAGCCTTTTACTTCTGATCTGTGAATTCCCTACGTTTCGCGGATGGATGACCCTAATTCGAATGCCCAGCGTGAAGAACTCTCTCGGCTTGCTCCTATCGGGTGTTGACGTGACATTCGGGGGTTGCTCGTCTTTAAGACCTCACAGTATTTTAAAGGACATTAAATCAGTATTCTGTAATGTCGTTTCCATGTTCTCCCTCTCTTCCCCCATCCCTCCCTACTTCCTCTCCTTAGGTCAAAATGTTCGACTGCTCTATCGGAGTAGTTCAATTCAAACAAACAGAGGATAGAAAATAAATATTTCAATACTCGTGTAAATGTTCGAAAAACCCCACCGACACAATTTAGATTATTCAGGAGGCAGATTTCGACCCTGCTTATCATGGAAAACTTGGGCTGAGGGGGATACACCATCTTGGTAAAAAGAAAAGAAAGAAAAACCCCCAAACCCCCGAGATACTCGATAACAATTCTCGTTACTCGTGAACCGAACTCTGGTCTCCTTCGTGCGACGGCAGAGCACCTAACAACTACACCACAGAGACACTGATAAACAGAGAACAGTGTGAAAAATAAGCGGAGGAAAACATCCCACCGATAAGCCTGTGCCTGAGCTGAGACTGATTTATTATTTGTGCCGGCGGTTCCAAGACGTCTTTGGGTTGCCCACATAATGTTCTCCTTTGTCGCTGAGCTATGATCCTGATGGCCCATTAATAATGCAAGAAGCAAACGTTGGGAGACTGAAAGATACCCCTGTCGCTAAGGCGCTTTTTTGAGAGAAGTTTTAGTATAGTAGGAACCATTTACTCAAAGAATTGATTCGGGATACGCTCAAGGATAAAAGTCTACGTCTACATAATTGATGTTGGCATAATGGGTTAGTTATACGGAAGCTAATTAGATAACAGTATTGATAACTCTGTTGTGATTTTAACCTTTTCCTCGAAGAAGCATGATATAGCCTACGTTCAAATATGGCAAAAGACTTCCATGTATGTGATTAACAAGAGTAAGTGATTAACAAGAGCAGCTTTGGCTGTAAACATAGTAATTACACTACCGCTTACAGTCCGCTAAGTAAAAACTATACATTTTAGCGAAACAAAAAGATACAGTGACAAACAAATGTCTTATGTAATTCAAGTCAGCACTAATGGACATTGTCAAGGCTTTACTGTTTCATTTAATGTTGTTACCGTAGAAAGTAGATCCATTACATGAAAATAATATGACACGTAAAAAGATAATAACAGTAACATAATACAGAGACAATCCCTGACAAATGAAAAGTATTGATATTATTGTCCTTTCTGCCACAGGAATTCGAGTTTAAGTCAATTCAATTCATTTGGTTTTTGATAAACTTTGTTTGTTAGCTTGTTTGTTTTGCTTGTTTGCTTGTTTGTTTGTTTTGTTTGAGCGAAGAGAAGCACATTGGCACAGTAACGATCAGTTCGTTGTGGGAAAAAGTAAGACAGACAGGCAGACAGAAACAACACAGGGGGAATAACAAAGTAGGGCCTAGCAGTGGCGCCCTGTCATCCGCAAAAAAATATTTGGTTAGGGATTGTCAACAACAGTTATCCCAACTATTCTGCACCACATTGTAGCTTATCAAGGACGAGGCTGCGCCGCAGAACACGGTGCCTCTACCACAATACGACGATGATGCTATAAATAGCCAGACGGCAAGTAAAAGCTGTAATCAAGAACAGTGACGTCAAACTGTAGCAATCAGATCGAGGCCCATAATGATTTACCTGGTCCGTGGCCCAGCCTCTGGATGTCTATCGTCTACTGAAAATAGCAGAAGCACGGATGTCAACAGACAAGCAAAAATCTGCAGCTCTACCAATCCGGCACGAGGTTTTTGGTTTGTGCGTCTTGGCACCGGATTTCCATAATCCCTTTACCAGACAGTCATTTGGTGACCGCCGTGTTGTCTGATACTTCGTGCAAACTATGGTACCGGGAGCTCGCAGCGTACCAGGCTCGGTTCACGGCTGTTCTCAAGGGTGGGTGGATTCTATTACTCCTTCTTTCAGTTTTTTTTTCTCGGGAGATGAGAAAGGAGGAATGTGATGGGGCCGAGATTTATCACTAGTGTATGAGTCAGTTAGATTACGTGTTCTGTATCACTCCTGGGGGACATTTCTTTGGTCTTCGGAGCAGAAGGACACTTTTAAGCTAATGGGAAAAGCTGACTGGGTGACTTCATTTATTTATTCTTTTCTGACAAACAGCTATTACCACAGCAGTTTCCCCTTCACAACCCCTGCCCCCTTCACGCAATGGACTTGCTAAGAAGGTCAAGGTACATGGGTTAGCAACGGAGCATCGGCTTCATTAATGGACCCTCTCCCTTTCCGTCCACAAACATTTTTTTGAAGACAGCGTGTACATTGGTGGTTTTTTGCTTAATAGCAGGACACGTTAATTCCAACTTAAAAAAGAGGGTGCCGCACCGGGGTGACCAGCAAAGGTTTATCGTATATCAGTCAATATCGTGATATTGTGTAATAAATCATGCAGATAAGACCTTAAATCTAACGTATTGATTCATTGCTTGCCATATTGTTCATATATTAATATTATATTAATATTTTGTGTGTGTGTGTGTGTGTGTGTGT
>NW_004797454.1:820983-823007 GCF_000002075.1 Aplysia californica
AGAGAGAGAGAGAGAGAGAGAGAGAGAGAGAGAGAGAGCGAGAGATGAGAGAGATGGTGGGGAGGGTTTTTACGCATGTATGTGCTTGTGTTGTTTGTTTGTACACGTGAGCCTGTGTGTAGTATGTAGGTTTGTAAGTTTGTGTGTGCGTATGTTGTATGTGTTCGCGCGCGTGTGTGTGTGTGTGTGTGTGTGTGTGTGTGTGTGTGTGTGTGTGTGTGTGTGTGTGTGTGTGTGTACGTGTGTATCTAATGTATGTGCTTGTATGTGTGTATGTGCGTGTGGAGTGTCGTGCATTGTCGATATTGCATGTTGGGAGAAACGAAGGACATGAATGAGTGCTAGATGGATGTATGGATTCTTAGAGCATACGTCAGGCTGACTGTTGTTAACTCCAAAAATCATAGGGGGAAATAAAGCCAAGCCAGCGACTGAGAGGCTGTAAGTTCTATGTTCGCGCGCTGCCTGTGGCATCGACCGACGAAAATCTTAACTCTATAGCTGGAGAGTTAAGCTGAGACCGGAAAGTATCCATACGACATGGGGAATTTACTCTGTGCCACCACTTTCCGAAGAGAAAATTCATTCGCTAATCCGATCCGTACGCTTTGCATAGAGTCTGTGAAAATGAATTTTTGAGAAATACTGAAAGTTTCAAACAGATCTACTTACTAGAAGTATTCTCAAAGGTGAAGAATAAAACCCCAGGGGTACAAAATGACCCCAAGGCGTACGGATAGGGTTAATGAAACGATGAGTTTGAAAAATTAATTCATGCGACGGGCTGTGTATACTTTCGACGAGAGCTCTACACACAACATGTTAAGGTTGTTCAGTGCTTTTGTTTTGTTATTGTTTTTGACGTGCAATTTTATGCCCTTTGTGAATATTTCTTATTGAGGTTGGGCTCGCTTTCTGATATCGTTGTGGACCCACAAATCATTAAACACTTCAACAAAAAAACAAAACAAAACAAAAACAACAACACACAAAACACACAAAAAAACAAAAACAAAAATACATAATGATGGGATTCAAGGGAAACACGGCACAATGTTGCTTGAGCATTGCTTGTATTTTATTTTCAGGAGTCTAGTTTTGCACCTTCTGCTTTGTTTGTTTGGGGTTTTTTTTAGTAAAGAGAAGCACATCGGCACAGTAATGGTCGTTTAGTGCTGGGAAAAAGTGAGACAGACAGACAGAAACAACAGAGGGAAAGTAAAGAAGTAGGTAGGATCCTAGGACCTAACATGTTGGCGCCCTACAACCACCCACCAAGTATTTTCTGTTAGGTAGAAGGGGATGGTGGTTGGGGGGAGGGGTGAGAGGTGTGTTAGTTGCTCTACAATATCGACCCATCTTAACCCTCTTACAGGAAAGCCGATGTGGGAAAAGAAAATATAATAATGGAAATATTAGACCCCGATTGACCTAGGCGGTTAACAGCTCATCTTCTTAATGATTTAAATCACTACACCATGCGCTCATGTATCTACAATCAGCCTGAGGTGCAGGCCATTACATCTTTTATGGTCAGTCACACCATCTGACGCTGTCTAACATATTCTGCAGTGCCTTACTCCGTGACGAGTTTAAGTTGGATTTTAGTGAAGAGAAGCACATTGACACAATAACGGCTAAACAGTGCAGGGAAGAAGCAAGATAGATAGACAGAAACTATAGAGAGGAAGAATAGGAAAAAGACCTACCATTGGCGACTTTCAGCCACCCCTTCTGTAATGATAAGCAAAAAACCATAATATTCAATCACAAAATGCAATTAAACAACACTCGATAATCGCAGATAGAAGATCCGATCCTAGATGCCTTAACTACTCCAAGGAAAAATAATAACATGACAGTCAAGAGGTCTAAATTAATCCACAATTAAGATGATCATGGGTGGACATTTCAAGAAATGATTAAATTCTGTCGGTTTTTCGCGTTACCACTGGAAGGGGAATAAAGGGTTAATTTTAAAAAAAACCCATACAATCGCACTCCTAACCGAACCCCTCACCCCA
>NW_004797454.1:823811-825384 GCF_000002075.1 Aplysia californica
AAGGAAGGAAGGAAGGAAGGAAGGAAGGAAGGAAGGAAGGAAGGAAGGAAGGAAGAAAGAAAGGAAGGAGGAGGGGGGGAGAGGAGGAAGGAAGAATCTAAAAGCCCATCAACGAAGGTCATTGCAAACTAAGATTCCGACACGTTTTCTTTGGAGTAAGCTTATAGCGGGTCAGAGACATGATAAAGGACTTACAGCATACACCTGAAACACCAAAACGTTTACCGTTTTAAAAAAAACAAAAAACACCACCTTTCACACCTATGATGCAGTCCAATATTTTTAGAGACTCACTTGATGTTGTCCAGACCGTCTAGGAAGGATATCTACAAACTAACACTGAAATGCGACGACAAGGGGGAGTATCACTCTCTCAAATTGTAGGCAAGATGACGGTAAAAAAAATTTTGTAGTGATATTGCTTGTGCACTCAAAGGGCAGTGTTTAATATAAGGCCCAAACAGAAAAACATTTCCATTAGTGGATCAAGATTTTGGGGGGAAAAATATGTTATTTTGGTGGTTGGCCCACAGGAGTACCATGCAAAGTTTCATGCGCATTGGTAAATCAATAAATGAGCTACAGTTTTTCCAACGAACAGACGAAAGTGAAAAAGCTATAACCGCTACATCAGGGCCATACAGCAAGAACAAACAAAAAGAAAACAAAAAGAGGGGTTTATTTATTTCATTTTTTTTTACAGCAAAGAGCGAGCAAAATGTGAGAGGACGTATTTTTCGGTGAGGTTTACACTCTGACTCATGCATTTCGAACAAATCATTTCAGAGGCGGTAACCCCCTTCGCTCCCCCTTTTCCCCTAAACCCCTTTCCGGTAAATGCTCAAAAGCAGAAAGAATAAAAACGTAGCCGCAATTGGATATTCCTGTCTTGTGGCACAGACCATCAAAATGTTCTGTTGAGAGAAGAAACAGAGGGAAGTTCGAAACGAGGGGAGTTAATCGCTCATCAAAAAGCAAGAACAGAGTCTTAGCCATCCTCCACAACGACTTCTCTTGATCTCGGAGATATAATAGATCACAGCACAGCATAGCATCACGGCGCCGGATCCTAGAGAGCAGGACTCTTTGTCATCAGCTGATGTCCATTTGTCTCACCCATCCCTCCTTCTCGTATTTCTCGGAACAACATGAATCGTAAAGCCGAGACGGACATTATGTTGAGATAGCTCTAAAGCAGAGACGGCTTTGAGTTCGCTTGTGTAAGTTAAAGAGTTCGTCTAGCTAATTGTGGTTTATTATGAACAGAAACATTATGGCCCAGAAATTGGGTCTAAAGAAAGTACGAAGGGTGTAAGGTATTTTTATACGCACTCGACACAATTTAGATAATACAGGAGGTGGGCTTCTGCTCTGGCTATCAGGGCCAACTCTCGCTGAGATTAATACAGTATGCAAGCAGAAAGACTGAGACACTCCATAAAAACTCTCCCATCCACGAATTGAACTCTGGTCTTCTGCGTGCGACGCTAAAGAGCCTAATCGCAACACCACTGACGGCAGTCCACTGAAAGTAATGGACTCCACTTGACAACATCATTTGTTTTCACAGCCC
>NW_004797454.1:827224-828278 GCF_000002075.1 Aplysia californica
TGTGTGTGTGTGCGTGTGTGTGTGTATGTGTATGGGGATGAAAGTGAATTATTTCGTTAGCTCGAATATCGCTCAAATGACCAATTTCATTACTGATTTTTAAAAATGTAAATCGGATGAAAAGACCCTCCCTCACGACCATCCCCTTTTTGCACACAAAAATACCTTGGAAACTTGCTATTCAACCCAGACTCAGTAGTACCTCATTGTGGACTCAAATCAGGGTCATCTGATTGCAGTGTGAAGCATGATACCAACTTTCCCATAGAGAACGAAATACATGTATATCAAATCCTCACTCTACGATATGAGTAACGCAAGCTAATCTTACAGATATTGTTCCTTTGCAACTTAACAGCGCAAAACATACGTTGACATCTATACTCTCAAGAAGTCTTTTCAAAACTAAGATTGTATAGACAGCTGATCGAGACTGAAAGGATTGCAAACGACACAAGAAAGTTAGGTAATAACTCGAAAAGCTTAGAGGGGCGACCACTGTTTTGGCTTTATGATTGTCTAGAGAGAACAGGATTCCCCTGGCAATCCTCGACGGGCGACTGTCAAAAGCACGGGTTTAAAGAACAATTCTCGGAATGAACGTGCTGAAAATACTGGACAAGCAAAAGTCTGATGGGAGAAAAGCCGCCTGATAGCCCCGAGTCCCTCGAGACGAAAAACACAATTTTGGCGTGGACGTCAAACCTCATGGGAGCCTACCAGTTGAATAATGAAGCAGATTCGAGGTAAGGAAAAGGAAGTAACGAAATCTTGTGGAAAATTTCGCCGAGTTTTACGTCACCGCCAAAACTCCCAGGTGTGCAATTCCGATTTTGGCGGTCGATGCGCTGCAAAAATAGTCATCTGACAGTAGTGACTGTGAAATTGCAAGTCATACCACTGTGACGTAGCTTCTGGTAACGTCAAAGCTGAACTTTCAAAAAAGACCATCTTGATGTTGCTGTCGCAAATGCTTTGCCAGTCCATACAAGTCAGACCCGTATTTTTTGAGTCCCCTCGTCAGCCATGTCGCTCAGTGGTGCGAAATATCAAA
>NW_004797454.1:830533-834682 GCF_000002075.1 Aplysia californica
AGAGAGAGAGAGAGAGAAATGAATGTGAGAAAAAAAGCAGATAAAGAGGCAGAGAGAGCGATAATGTTGATGATTGATCTATCAACTACATACTGCCCCAAGAGACTGGCAGTTTCCACAACCGGACACATTGCTCATAAATGTTTTATACTGTTCAGCTCGCAGGGATCCAGCGAAGCGCGATAAAGTATATTTATCTTCCGTTGTTCGATTGATATAATATATATATATATATCACGTTCCTAAACAAACATGATATAATATAATATAGTGTTTGTATAAATTTATTACATATGTTTCTGTAGAGTGGTTTTGTTTATTTTTTGTTTTGTTTTTTTAAATGTAAATGTAAGTGTTTTTACGCCTCTGTTGAACACAACACATTAGATGATTTATTAGGAGGAGGACTTTGACCCTGTCTGTCAAGGCTATTCCAGGCTGAGAGGGATACAGTATCCCGGCAGAAATCCCGAGATACTCAATATAAACTCTTCCCACTTAAATTAAAAATCGAACTAAGGTCTCCTGCATGTTTTAGTTTAGTTTTAGTAGAGGTTTTACGGCGCTCGCAACTGCATAAGGTCATATAAGCGCCAGAAGATTAGAGGTGTTACAAGAGAGTAACATAAAAAAGAAGAAGGGGAGATAAGGACGATAGATGTTTGATAGTAAAGAAGAAGCAAACCACACCAGAGCACCCGCCAACCACCCACTCTCCTGCATGTTTGGCTATAACGACTTCCAGCAAATAAGTTGAATAATGGCTCTTAAAATCATGCTTGTTTTCTAACTGGAGAATAACCTTTCTCAGTCCGAGTGGTTTTGTCATCAATATTATCAAATGAACAGAGATTCAAAAGCAGAGTCAAGAGCAGCTCTTGTGAGACTGTCTGCAGCCTTTCTACTGCTACTCCTTGGTTTCGTCTTACTGCAGTCTTTCAGCCTCACCCCTTATCTTCAGGTAGGAAAGATCTACACATAGCCTTCTCGGACAAGGGCGAAAAATCTCGGAGGGCCCGTGTGCAAGTTGTGCACGTTAAAGATCCCTTTGTAGTCTAAAATCGATAAGAGTAGGCTTCAACCGCCACCAGGGCAAAATTCACCCTGAGATGTACCTATAAATCTCAGGCGGAGGAGCATGCATCTTTAATACGTTCATTTAGACAAGAGCTCCCGTACTCAGAATCAGAAGCAATAGATATGGGGCTGGAAAAAAAAAGATGGTGTGGGATTGGAGGATGAACATGGTGGGAAAGGCAGCGCTGTCTTGTGGGGCATTTTTGTGAATTCAATTTTATTCACACCGGAGTATAAGGTCAAAAGCAGGATGCTGCTGCACCTAGAATGAGGGCAATTATTTTTCAGTGCGGTACTCATTAATTGTTCATTTGCGTGCAAGGAAGTGATCCTTTATTTTCTTTTTTAATGAAGGCGTTTTTATCCTGCTCCCCTTAAAAGGAAAGAAAATTGACACCGAGTTTAACAATATAAATCATTTAGTAGAAGGCGGGCGTTGACCCTGCCTATAGTAATAATTATAATAATTGCATTTATATAGCGCATATCCACGCTCAAGAGCATGCTCTATGCGCTTTACAACTATTATTAGTATTATTACTCCAGCAGACCCTCTGAGAACACTCAGAAACATTCTCGGCTTCCGCGGAAGCATACAGTGCAAGCTGCAGATTTCACGCGCTCAAACACTATTAAACTGACAAGATCGTTCACTGTCTATAGCCGGGTACCCATTTCCACCTGAGTGAAGTAAGGAAAATTTGTGCAAAGTGCCTTTCCCAAGAACACAACGTCGGGCCCCTGACGGGATTCGAACCCGCGACCTTCCGGTTGCGAGTCCGAGAACCTAACCACTAGGCCACCGACGCCACACAGGGCCAGCCTTGACTCAGAGAAATACAAGATCCCAATATACTGAGACAATACAAATTCTGATAACTAGGGAATCTCCTCCCTTTTTTTTTTCTTTCTTCCTCCTGTTTCTGTGCCCGCAATGAAGGCTTTGTAAAGTTGTCGGTATTGTTATGATACTGTGTATTTTCGCCAGCTGGTGCTGTCTTGTAAGCTTATTACCCCCATGTCCTTGTTTGTGAGATTTGTCATAGCTTTCAAGAACTGGTGAAAAGCTTTCCTTAAGTTCAAAATTATTGCGGGTAATTTCCGTGATCCGTATAATTTTAGTTTCATTTTACATTAACTATTTCTTTTCGAGTGGAATTCGATGCATTGAAATATATTTTCATCAGAACCAGACAAGTGAATTTTTGTGCAAGATAGCGATAAGTTCTCATTATGTCGATACTTTAATTATTCCTTCAATCGTAAAGTTTCCCAATCGTTATCATAAAAGAGTTATACTGTTAATTTTACGTCCTTTCAAACTTGAAAACACTGGTCTGTTTGAGACAGACTAGGAAAGTATTGCTATAAAGTACACCATTACCACTGTTGAAATGAATTCTTTGATATGTTGCATTGGTGGTCTAGTGGTTAGGTTACCGGACTTGTAATCGTGAGATTGCGGGTTAGGGGGTTCGAGCCGCGAATCCGACGTTGTGTCGTTGGGAAAGGCTCTTTATACGAATTTTAATCACTTCACCCAGGTGGGAATGGGTACCTGGCCATAGACAGCGAAAGATCGTGTCAGTATGTTAGTGTTTTAGCTCCTATAAGTGGCTGCTTGTATGCATGCTTTCCAGGAAGTTGAGGTCGTTTCAGAATGCTCTCAGGTCTCCTGGGGTAATAGTACAGATTGTGAAGCGCATAGAGCTTGTTGTTGAGCGTGTATTTGCGCTATACAAATGTTATCTATTATCAATTATCTATTATCATTATCATTATCATTATCATTATCATTATCATTATTATTATTATTATTATTATTATTATTATTATATACGCTCCCTTGGTGTGCCCACCCTTGACTAGTCTGAGAAAGTATTTGAGAGAGAAAGTGGTATCGATTCCAAGAATGCGCACGCAGGGAGTAAACCCTTGAATCAATAACTAAGCTATCACAGTATTTAGATTGTTTCATTGAAGAATGTGTGGTTAAGAATTTAATCAATCCTGTGTAATTTCATTGTGACCCGCGGGAGGTGACTGCTACGTAGGATGCTATCGCCAAAGGCAAGTAACTGCTGGGATATTGGAGCGGGAACTGTTGGTTTGGGGGGTGGGGGACAAAAGAGGGGAGAACGGGGATAACTACGTGTTTTTGTTTTCCTCATGCAGGGTTGACGGCTGATAGCTGGCAGAGAGTGGAAGGTTTACAGAGAGCAGTAGAGCCACAAAGAGTGTTATGGTTATAGAGAGACGTATGGCTATAGAGAGGGGTTGGGTTACAGAAACATTTTAAGAGAGATGTGTGGTTACAGAGACCGGTACAGTGAGTTAGAGTATAGTTACAGAGATATAAAGTATAGTTACAGGGAGCTATAGTATTGTTACAGGGAGCTTTAGTATAGTTACATGGAAACAAAGTATAGTTAAAGGGAGCTTAAGTATAGTTACATGGAAATAAAGTATAGTTAAAGGGAGCAATTATATAGTTACTGAGAGATGTATAATTACAGAGATTGCATGGTTACAGTTACATGAATCTACAACTTAGTTAAAGAGAGAGAGAAAAAGAGAGAGAGAGAGAGAGAGAGAGAGAGCGAGAGAGAGAGAGAGAGAGAGAGAGAGAGAGAGAGAGAGAGAGAGAGAGAGTATAGTTACTGAGGTCGTTATGGTTACATACAGGTGGGTTGTTTGTTTGTTGATGTTGTTTAGTTTTTGTGTTGGTTTTTTTGGAGGGGGTGGGGGTTAGTAGACCTATGTGTTTAACGGCGCTCGCAACTGCATAAGGTCATATGAGCGCGCGGAACACATTTGACTGTTTCAGTGGGCAGGAAATTTTGAATTTCCCTGGGTGGCGGCCGTAGCCTACTCTTATAGATTTGGGACCGGAAAGGGCTCTTTAAAGTGCGTAACTTGCACACAGGACCTCTAAGATTTTACGCCATTATCCGAGAAGCTAGGTGCAGATCTTACCTACCATGAGATCATGGGTGTGGCTGAAAGACAGCAGTAAGACAAGCCAAAGAGTAGCAGCAGATAGGTGCAAAAAGACTCAGTAGCTCATAGGAA
>NW_004797454.1:836910-837974 GCF_000002075.1 Aplysia californica
CAAGGGAGGGTATTGCTTTGTTTGGCATGCTGTGGGTAGACTAGGGGAGAGGATCAGTGATATGAGGAACAGATCTCTACGACAACAATGATTGTTAAATAACGTTTAGGGAAAGAAAAATATCAGACAGACAGAAACAACAACAGAAGCGTAGAACAGAAGATAGGCCTGCCAGCGACACCCTCCCACCTCCTGCAAAAGCCAGCAGGGGTCATCCAGATAATCAGAATGACATCACTCTCAAGGCCCCTTTACGCGTGCAGTTCATTCATCGACAAACTGAGTTTAACCGACAGACGCTAGATCTGGGGCATCGTTGAACTGACCGTTTGTCGTCGAGAGACGTTCTGTTTTGACGTACAGCTTTTTATCGTTAAAGTGTCAGTCACACAAAAACAATTTAACTTGGTAATGCGGTATTAAATGGCGTTCCCCGCGAAATATGTACTAATTTTGAGTCGCTGATCACGAAAATCTCATTATTTTTTAAAATTTGGCCAATATTTGGGTAATTTTCGGAAAGCAATTTCAACTCCGCCTTGGGCAGCATCAAAGAAGCCACTCCCTCGTCGTCATGCCCTCAGTTCGCCGGCCGGCATATAGTGCATAATATCTAACTTCGCCAGATATCTGGTGGCTGTACTGAGAACCTTTCGATATCCAGAGGATTGCTCGTTTCCACGCTCAGTTTTACCGGCTAGTTAACAGGGTCCCGCCATTCTTTCGGTATCCTACAGTTTGTTGATGAATGAACTGCTTGTGTAAAGGGCCTCTAACAACTGTCTCGATGTATCACGGCTTATGAATAATGTACCAAGGGAAAAACAAAACAGCAAACAAACTCAGGAAAACAAGTGGGTTGGTCTGTGAACTTCTGCATGAGTCCCACGTCCGTGCCTTAGTTATTGTGTTTGTACGAGAGTCGCATATTATTATGTCTGCTGTTTGTCTGGGTGGTTTGAAACCAAATAAAGGTAACTTAAGAAAGTCAACCACACCTTTAGCTATTTAAATATATGTATGAAATTGTGTGTGTGTGTGTGTGTTTGTGTGTGTGTGTGTGT
>NW_004797454.1:838361-840559 GCF_000002075.1 Aplysia californica
GGGGGTGAGAGGACCGATTAGGTGGCGATACATAATGTGTTTTCCTTCTTCTTGTTTTCTATTTCTGATGAGGGAGAGTTGTGGAGATGGGCGGTTTGTCAGTGACGTGCAAGTACGGGTACATGTACTTATTTGTTTTTGTTTCGTTTGTTGTTGCTGTTGTTGTTGTTGTTTTGTGAGGGTTTGAGGTTCTTTTTTACTTTGTGTTTGTTGCTGTTGTTGTTTATGTGGGGGTCTTTTTATTTTTGCTTTATTTTTGCTTTTTTGTTTTTGTAGGGGGGTGTTTTTGTTTTGTTTTTTGTTTTTGTTTTTAGTTGTTGTTGTTTTTTTGTCTTTTTGGGGGGAGGGGTTGAAAGGAGACAATTTGGTGGTAGTTTAGAGCATGGTAACAGCAAGACAGGGACAAACAGCTGCTTGTTCCTACAGGTACAGCCGTCCAACTTGAGCTTTCGTTCAAAATCCCTTCACTGGACCTGCTGTTTGCTTCTGAATCTGTTATTTATTTTGCTATTTTTGCTCTTGCGTTACTGATTTTCTCTCTCTGTGTCTGTCTATTTCTCTCTCTCTCTCTCTCTCTCTCTCTCTCTCTCTCTCTCCTCTCTATCTCTCTCTTTCTCTCTGTTTCTTCGAGCGTTTTTCTGCTGGTACGTTGTAACCCTCTCTGCCTGGGATGGCCCTGACAGACAGGGTCAAAGCAGGTCTCCTATATTATGATCTAAATTGGGTCGACGAGGGCGTAAAAACAACGTCATTTAAAAAAAGAAACAGCTGCCATATCCGATAGCAAACTGTTAAATTCCCCCTGTAAAAGATGTGGCATCTAAAATTTTCGTATTTCAAGACCACAAATATCGTTGAGGTCTTTGATATTTTTGGACAGCCAAGCCAAATACAAGTAGATGGTGGTCAGAACTGGCTTCGCCGGTGACAATCAGATTGCTAACTGCAGGTTTGTTCTTAAATGTAATGACGAAGTCAAGGATGTGACCACAATAGGCTGTGTAGGGATGGTCAGCATTAATTGCTTAGGGTCATTCCCATCTCAAATAGAGCTGAAAGTCACGGTGTCATGGATGTTCAGACCCATGGGATGTGGCGATTACTGTCGTGTCCTTTGCACGCAGAAGACCCGAATTCGATTCCCGTTTAGGGAGATTTTTTGTCAAGTTTCACGGGTCTTTTCTTTGACGATGCACCCATCTAAACCCGGGTCATCCCTTACAGGCAGGCTCGAAGTACGTCTCCTAAAAGGACTCAACTATCTCGATGGGAGTGTAAACGCATGTGGGTGTGTGTGAGCGGGTGCTCTGGTAAGGTTTGTTTCCTCTTTTCCCGTCAGACATCTATCTTTTTATCACTCCTTCATTTCTTTGAATGATGCTCTCTAGTAACATCTTTAATGTCATACACGTTTTGTATGGCCTATTTGTGTTGCAAATGTTGTAAAATTCTTACTTAAAAGAAAAACAAAACAAACAAAACGAAAATGAATAGTAAAAACGGTAAAACACCACGCCTATTTTAAACAAAATCCTCCAGGGTACTGAGGGTGGAAAGGAGGTCACCGAACACAGGAGCTACTGACTGTTCTGTTTCTAGGTGTGTAGATCAATACACGGATACGATGTAGCAATGGGATGTTTTTAATTTCAGAAGATGCTACTTGACAGAGAGACAGGAAAGTGGAAGTGGGTGGTTGGCGGGGGATCTGGTGTGGTTTGCTTCTTCTTTCCTATCAAACATCTATCGTCCTTTTCTCCACTACTTCTTTTTTATGTTTGTTACTCTCTTGTAACACCTCTAATCTTCTGGCGCTCATATGACCTTATGCAGTTCGGAGCGCCGTAAAACTTCTACTAAAACAAACAAACAAAAAACAAACAGGAAAGTGGAAAACAGTTTTTAGTTTTTGGTGCTGGTAATAACGTCTCCAGGGTGGAATAAAAATGAGATGCCATCGTCACACTGACTGGTTCTTGGAAATGGTTTGGTATTGTAACCAGGAGGTGGCGTATTTGCTACTTGAAGGGTCCAATGACATTTCTCTTAGAACTATGCTTCGGTAATGGTCAATAGATAAATCTTTTTTTCTTCAGTTATATCGATAAAACCGGCGTCTGTGATGTAGCAGTCAAGCGCTCCATCCTAACCCTCAAAAGATCTCATAGTTCTATTCCCGTGTGTTTGTTTGTTGGGGG
>NW_004797454.1:841704-843090 GCF_000002075.1 Aplysia californica
TCTCTCTCTCTCTCTCTCTCTCTCTCTCTCTCTCCTGGCGACCAGCAACAGCATGTACGTAAAATTGTCTGTTTTGCTGTGTATTTGGCTGTCTTTGAAAGTATTATTAGTGGGTCTAAATTCGTCCTCATGAAAGTATGTTTGCCGTTGTAACCCAGATTTCCTCATGGGAATCAATAAATTGCAAATAAATCATTTGTTTATTTTAAGTTACCATAACATAATGTCAATCCACGGCACGGTCAATTGAGGATAAGGATGTTCACAATCACTTATACGAATTGTTAAATGCATTTGTTTGAGTTAACGCCTTAATTAATCAACACACAGGCAGCTATATAAAGGCCAAATCATCCCAGGCCTTATCCCGTGGAAACTATTGAGGGGTTACGAAATAGTTTTCACTTTAAATCGACACTAAAGGGGCTTAATAGGCGGAAATGAAGCGTCGAATCCATAATTTCACCCTGACAAACGTCACAAAACGTGCTCTCCAGACTCATTCTCTTCACTCTTACAGCAGGCCAACGTATTTGCATAACTTTAGAAAGCAAAATACAACTTGAAAAGATTACTACCAGTTCACCCATTTGAAACAATTAACCGACTAGGAGCCTTGGAGACAGAAAATGATGTACGATCGAGGACAGCCTGACATGGCCACGGCAGGCAAGGTCTAAACATCCGGCTTTTTCGATGATCTAAATTGTGCACAGGAAGACAATAATGACAAAACAGCCAGTGCCGCGTTTTTAGGGTTAAAGAAAATTCATTTTTTACGTTAAAAACACTACGAACTGATGGGGATTTTTTGCCCTCGGTTTAAAATGGTTTTGGACTGAAGACTGAGCCTGTAACTCGGTCTATCAGTTTTTGGTAATAAATATAGAACTTTTTTAGTTTTTTTTTTCTTTTAGTAAGAGTTTACGGTACTTGCAACACGAAAAGGTCATATCAGTGTCGAGGATTAGAGCTCTTGCAAGAGAGTAACAAACACAAACAAGAAGGAGGAGAGAGACGATAGATGTTTTAGTTTAGTTTTAGTAGAGGTTTTACGACGCTCGCAACTGCATAGGGTCATATGAGCGCCAGAAGAATAGAGGTGTCACAAGAGAGCAACAAACATAAAAAAGAAGAAGGGGAGATAAGGACGATAGATGTTTGAAAGGACAGAAGGAGCAAACCACAGCAAAGCACTCGCCAACCACCTATTTATTGGTCTAATAATGATCTGAGTTATGTACGTGGAGACAAAAATGTAAAAACAACCAGTGCCACATTTTCTTATTGAAAAAAAATCGATGTTTAAGTCAAAGACATTTGGGACTAATTTGTGTTTGTGTGTGTGTGTGTGTGTGTGTGTGTGTGTGTGTGTGTGTGTGTGTG
>NW_004797454.1:843692-845047 GCF_000002075.1 Aplysia californica
TAGAGAAGAAAATTTTTCAGTCGCTACCCGGATTCGAACCCGGGACCTTTGAATGAGAGGCCAACACCTTAACCTCTAGGCCACGAGAGTCCCTCTTTTGGGTTTGTGGCTTGTGGTTTTGGTCGTTGTTTTTTAAAGTACGGATGCCTACAAAGGTGTTAGACATGCAAAATAGAATGTTTCCAATCCTTACCTTGAACTCGATAGCCAGCTGCTTGTTTTGCCGCCTTTGCCTGTAGACCGCCTGGAACTTGTTGACAGGGATTGGATCCCCAGACACCTGGCTGAGGGCGCGCTCCTCCCTGGCTGTGGAATCGAGAGACAAACCACACATGACCTTCAGCTGGGACATGCGCACACCCAGACACGAAGCTAGGCTTTTGCTCATCGTCATGACCACACCACGAGGTGCTGGTGGGAGGTGGAGTGAGTAGAATTATTGTATAGATTTCTTTGCGGGTGAAGACGAGTGTGTGTGCTATTGTGTGGGTTTGTGTTTGGGATTCTGTAAACTTGCTTTTCGAGTCGGAATCTCTGAGAAAGTGTGTAGGGTAGTCTAAGATGAGTTTGTACCGGTGAGAAGCTGTAATCGTTCGTGTGCGAGGTTTTATGAAGTTGTATGCAAGACGGCATAAGAAAGGTGGTGGTACCGGAGGAAAGACCTGCATGAAGACTGGTGTCAACTTTCGTCCACATGAAAAGTAACTTCTCAGACATTTTCAAGGTGGCAAAAAGCATTCATATCAATCGAATCAGCAGCGTTTACCACATGCACATCACATCACTTTTGTTGGTGCTCCAGACGCGAATGAATCTATTTGCACACATTTTCGGAGTACCGTGTACGTTCTTCCGTGAATTCCATCTGCCTGTACGTGGACATCAATTAAATAGTGATATTTCCCGACTTCCACTTTTGTTTCCAACGGAACACTTATCTGCCAACAGTCTAGGGTATGCAGGTGAGTGTTCATCAAAGGCACTCAAGGTTTGCTCCGATCATCACTTCCAGTATTGTTAACGACAAATATGACTAGGTAAGAGAGAAATCAGATCTTTTGATAATGAACAGACTAATGATGGTGGTAAGACACAAAACTTTAACTATCCAACTTTGGTAACAATAGAACGATATCGTTTTCAAGAAAATAGAAGCCAAAGCATTCAGTCAGGGAAAGGGCAAGAAGGACATATAAAAATAATTAAAGAAACACAAACTTATCTCAAGAACACCATCAACAACAACAGCAACAACATTAACGAAGACGACAATTAGGATAATAATAATGATGGTAATAATAACATTTATAATAACAATTATAATATTAATAGTAATAATATATACTAATAATAAT
>NW_004797454.1:848297-849388 GCF_000002075.1 Aplysia californica
CTCTGTCTGTCTGTCTGTCTGTCTGTCTGTCTGTCTGTCTGTCTGTCTGTCTGTCTGTCTGTCTGTTTGTCTTTGTGTATATATAATATATGACATAGTATTACATATTCAGAGACAGACACAGTTAGATAGACACACAGACAATGAAAGACAGAGAGAAAAAAGCGATGGCAAGACAGTAGATAAAACAAATCATGCCCTATGTTGGCAATACAGTAAAGTAAGTTCATGTTTAATTATTCTGACAATACTCTCTTTGTTACAGTTAGGACATAATAATTCCTTTATGCCCCCCCCCCCCTTCCAAATCAATTACAAGAGTGTATTATGATGCGCTCTCTCATTGTTGTGTGGAAAAATTTACTATACAGTAATTCTTGGAATCAATAATAGATCTAATGCTGTTCTTTACGGCAGTTAAGTACCTCTACGTGATGTTTGAAATGCTAACATAAAAGGCTTTTCAATTGCACAGTAGAATTATAATTCTTTTAGTACTGTGATTGCGTCATAAAAGTCATTCTATATTTCACCTGGGTGAAACCATGCGATAAAGTCTCTTCGTTTTGCTCGAGGGAGATACAGTTGGCAAAGACCCGTTCACCACACTGAATTTATTCAAGCACGTGTTTTTTTCGCCTCTTTGCGTACTAATAGGCTAGACCATTTCAATTCGTTTGATGTCTAATATTAGGAGATGTTATTAAGATGTAAATGAGAACCTTTTAGTTTTTAGATTAACAACCCTCGTGTCACTAATCGTCTAAATAGTGTATTCTCATTTGTGAAATGGTCTCGGTTTAACGGCCCTATCAATTCTGCTGGGTTAAATAACTGTAAGAGGCGGGACCTCTGAGTTTGACATCCATCTCTCACATTTTTTAAGAGAAAAAAATTACCTGCCTGCATGAAACAATGAAAGTTTGAACTTTTTTCGAGGGAAAGTAGACATAATTAATATGCCTTTTATTAGAAGAATTCAAAAACTAAATTCGCAACCTGTTTGTGCAGAAAGGTCTTTTACAGCGGAGCACTCTTTTTTTTGTTTCTGGGAAAATTGGAGGTAACGTGTGTGTGTGTGTGTCTGTGTG
>NW_004797454.1:849777-851035 GCF_000002075.1 Aplysia californica
AGAGAGAGAGATAGAGGAGACAGACAGACAGCACTCGCTAAGTAACTTTCCCACGTCGAGAGAGAACTAAAGTCTTCTGCATGCAACAGCCTAGCCTAACCATAACTGAACGAACATTTTTTTCTTGGGAAGTGGCTAAATTTTAAGTGAGATCTCTAGCTTGAACCATAGAAGCGTATCTGTGTTTATTCTTTTAAAACGTCTGTGTGTTAGGATTCCCGCATAGACACTGCAGCAATACAACAACAGAACCTTTTGGCTGTGAGTAAAGAGAAGAACATTAACACTACAACGACCATGTACAGTGCAGAGAAAAAGCAAGACAAACAGAAATAAACTGTTCTTTTTGAGTAATGAGAAGCACAATAATGGCCATTTAGTGCCAGGAAAAAGCGACACAGGCAGAAACAACGGAGGGAATGTACAGAAGTAGGACTTACCAGTGACGCCCTCAAACCACCCACCAGAAACAACAGAGGGAAAGAAAAGAAGTAGGATCTTTAGAGCCGTCTCACCATACACAGAACCGTTGGCAACCAGAGAAGTACCCAAAGAGGGAAATGATATAGATTTCCTTGCAAATGGTCAAGGGGATGAAGAGCTTTGTCCACCCCACGTCCATAGGGTCCCAGGTAAGAAGACGCTAAGCCGATTATGTCTACCCTTCTCTGGACTACAGTGGTCAGAGAAAGAGGTGATTGGACCTTTCGTGTCACGTGATAGAGGGATGAGATCTCAGGTCACGATATGGCTCTTGTGTTCCCTATGGCGCACTGGCGTTATTGATCTGTAACAGTTTTCCTTCTTTTTAAAAAATACTATTTTTATCCTTTTCTTTCAAAGAGCTCTTTTGTTTTGTTTCATCATAAATCGTTATATTTATTCCGTTTGGGTTGTTATTTCTCGTGCAGTACACTATGATATTGATAAGTATAGCTGTTCCGTTTGTAGAGTGGTCGACAAAGGGAGGAAACAACTTGCCTACCCGTCTGACAGCCATTATTGGCAAGTCAACACCCCGCACCCATCACCTCCCCAATCCCTGATATTCCTAGTTTTTTTCAGCAAATACGTGCAAGGGTGACCACACCAAACATCGCCCGAGCTTGCTGTTTTAGCTTAGTTTTAGCGAGCGTTTTACGGTACTTGCAACATAATTGGGTTGTTTGTTTAGTATAGGGTTTTACGGCGCTCGCAACTGCATAGGTCATATGAGCGCGCGGGACACACCTAATACTTTTTCGTTGGTAGGAAATTT
>NW_004797454.1:852376-853342 GCF_000002075.1 Aplysia californica
TGACATTGGCTAATACATACTTTGTATTTTGAATTAAAATGTTATTTTGTTGCAATTGTCATGGACAATCACGCAAAGTAAATGGAGCAGCTTACAGATGGTTGGCTACGAAGGCGTGCTCCTTTGTAAGATCTGTTGAACCCGGCTCATAACGTAAAGGGTTCACCTCTGTAACAAATGTTGTACACTGTGATATAGATAAGTAGAGCTGTTTCGTCTGTGGGTGATTGGTGGGTGCTCAGGTGTGATTTGCTCCTTCTTTCCTATAAAAAATCTATCGTCTCTATCTACCCTCCTGTGGTTTCGTACTTCCTCTTATTAGAACCGGTTTTTTGTTGTTTCACGTTTGAGCATTTAGAATATCATTCAAAAATGGTATAAGGAATTATCAGTACTGTGTCAGCTGTCTACGCTTTTTATCCTTTTTCTTCTCTCTCCCTTCTCCCCCACCCGTCTCTCTCTCTCTGTATCTCAATCTGTCTCATTCTCTCTTTCTCTCTCTCTCCCTCTGTCTGTCTGTCTGTCTGTTTGTTTGTCAGTCTGTTAGTCAGTCTGTCTGTTTCTCTCTCTCTGTCTCTCTCTCTGTCTCTCTCTGTCTCTCTCTCTGTCTCTCTCTGTCTCTCTCTCTCTCTGTCTCTCTCTATCTCTCTCTCTATCTCTCTCTTTCTTAATGATAGATAGCATTTGTATAACGCAAATCCCCGTTCAACTGCAAGCTCTATGCGCTTCACAATCTATATATTATTACCCCAGCAGACCTGAGAGCATTCTGAAACTACCCCAACTTCCTCGGAAGTATACAGGGCAAGCAGCCATTTATAGGTGCTATAACACTATCATACTGACAAAATCGTTCATTGTCTATGTCCGGGTACCCATTCCCACTTGGGTGAGGAAAATTCCCAAGGACACAACGTCGAGCCCACTGCTCGAACCCCCGAACCTGCAACCTCACGATTACGAGTC
>NW_004797454.1:855186-857045 GCF_000002075.1 Aplysia californica
AATGTATGTTGTTGTTGTTGTTATTGTTGTTGTTGTTGTTGTTGTTGTTGTTGTTATTGTTGTTGTTGTTGTTGTTGTTGTTGTTGTTGTTGTTGTTGTTGTTGTTGTAGTTGTTGTTGTTTTAGTAAACGTTTAACGGCACTTGCAAAACAATTAGTTCATATACTGGCGATCAAAAGAAAGGTACCACTTTTTTATTCTGTATAAAATCTATACTTTCGAGTCTTTACTCTTTATCTTACACGTGGGTCGTACTAAGTACTATGAAAAGTAGGTAAAATATTATTAAAAAACATTTTGGTGCTTCAATTAGTGCTTACAAAACCAGTGCACAAAACTCCATCACCATTCAAAACCACTTTCATCCAATCATATGCACCAATAACAGTACATGACTACGAAGAAGTGGAGTATTTCTACACCCAACTCCAAGAAGTACTGGATGAAACACCAAAGAAGGATATCATTGTGGTACAAGGGGCCAGGAATGCTAAAATCTGGGAAGATGCAGCAAAAGACTGGGAAGGAATCTGCAAACCCTACTGCAATACCAACACCAATGACAGAGGACTACGGCTCCTGGAACTTGCCAGCTATAACGACCTAAAGCTAACTGATGAACACTTTCGGCCGACATAAGGCATCAAGGAAATGGACGTGGTGCAGCCGAAGCGGAGATTTACATCAGATAGACTACATCATGTTCAAGCGTCGCTTTCAAAGCAGTGTCAACCTTGCCAAGACCAGAAGTTTTCCAGGAGCAGACATCGGCAGTGATCATAGCTTTGTCATGATGGCATTCTCACTGTGCCTATAAAAGTGCAGGAACCAAGGCAGCACCTGGATCAAGTTCAACCTTGAAAGACTCAAAGCCCCAATCATATTAGAATGTTTTCACGCAAACATAGGAGGAAAATTAGCTCTATTCCTAGCGCTAAATCAAGATGATACAGAAGTTGACTCCCTGACAAACACCTTCAACACCGCCATGGCAGAAACAGCAAACGAGCTCCTTGGGAAACATCACGTGAAAAAGAAGCCCTGGGTCACAGATGACATCCTTGACCTACGTGACAAACGAAGAGTTCTGAAGAACAAGAAAAAGGAACCAGAAGGTGCAAAAGAATACAGAAAGACGACTCTGCAAGTGAAAAAGGGAATGAGAGGAGCCATGGAGAAATGGATTGAAGAACAGAGTGAAGAAATAAAAGAACAGCCTGAATCAAGACAACAGTAAATAGGCTTACCAAATCATAAAAGATATCACAAGTACCAAACAAGGGCGAACCACATCAATACAAAGTAAAGTAGGGAAAAGTCTAATGGGAGAAAAAGAAGTTCAAAACTGGTGGACAGAATATTGCTCTGAACTGTAAACCCACAAAACCGCAGGACATCCAAGAGTGATCAATGTCTCCCAATCACAAGGTAATGACAAAAGCAGTATCTTAATAGAAGAGATAGTAGCAGCAGTCTCATCACTGAAGAAAGGGAAATCAGCTAGAATTTTTGACATCACAGCAGAAATAGTTCAAGCAGGTGGAGACGCGGTGATAAACATGCTATGGATAATCTGCAACAAGATCTGGCAGACCGGTGAATGGCCAACACGTGGGACTCAATCTTTGATCATCACCCATCCCAAGAATGGCTATCTTTAACGATGCCAAACCTATCGTACAATTAGCCTGATTAGCCATCCAAGTAAAGTAATGCTTAAAGTCATTCTCAACAGACTGAAGCCACAAGCAGAGAAAACAATAGCAGAAGAACAGGCAGGCTACAGGACAGAGCACAGCACAACTAAACAAATATCCAACCTGAGAATCATTTATGGAAAAGTACCTCCAACACCAACA
>NW_004797454.1:859123-860916 GCF_000002075.1 Aplysia californica
TGTGTGTGTACGCGTGTGTGTGTGTTTGAAAGTGTGTGTGTGTTGTTGTTGTTGTTGTTGTTGTTGTTTTCGTTTGTTTTTGTGGTATTTTTTAAAGTAAAGAGATGCATGTCGACACGATAACAGCCATTTAGGGAAAGACAGAGGACAAGTAGAACAGACAAATAGAAACACCAGAGAGAAAGAGAAGCAGGACCTACCCGTGGCGCCCTCCAGCAGTCTAGTTTTAGTTTTAGAAGAGGTTTTTACGGTGCTCACAACTACATTAGGTCATATGAGCGCCAAGGGGTGGATGTTAACAGAGAAGTCCTTACAAGGAATTAGACTTACTTTGCTCACCTCTCTAGCTTCAACAGCACAAAGTCTGCTTCGACTATCAAGGCACCCCGGAAACAGCTGGTCACAAGAGTGTGACAAACATACAAAAGAAGTAGAGGGGAAATGACGAAAGTAAGGATTATGAAAGAAAAAGCAGCAGTTCCCTGTTGTAGTTCAGACACAGTTATGAGTATGATATTGACGAAATGGCCCATTTACCATTAAAATTCTACTGTGCATAAGAACTCGAGATGTTAATGCCCCCCCCCCCCCTTTGGGAATGGCCTAAAGACACCTCAGTCAGTAGCACCGACCCGGGGGAGTGTCCAACAGTCTGCATTGTATTAATATACTCTGAAAGAAAACTAACCGTACTTTGATCAATATTAGAACCATCAATGAAATCGATCCCTCATCTAGCTCTGTTTACGTGTATCTCAAAGGAAGAGAAAAGCGCTATGAGACATGTGTTGAGCATCCAAACCACCCCATTGCCCCCACCCCCTTCTCCCCTACCCTCTAATATTGCTCTGAAACGTGATGTACTACCCTAATTGAAATTTTGCGCTGTATACTAGCAGGGAAATGGACCTAAAAAAGAGGGTCTTAGGATTACGTGTAGTTACAGGCTAGACAGAAGTGAATCAGATCATCATCATCATCACCACCACCGCCACTGTCATCATCATCATCATATCTATAAAAGATAATTATGGCCAAATAATAATATAACTGTAATATATAATCAGTAACGGCAATTAAAGCAACATCAGTGGCAACTTTTAAGATATTTCCCACGGTAACAATCCCAAACAATCTTTACGGACAAATACTTTGCTTAACCAATTTGACACCCATTAAAACAGGACACCAAAAAGAAAAAAAAGAAAAAGAAAGAAGGATTTACAAAAACAACGACAAAGACTTGTTTTTGTACCAGTAAGGACGGTGATTACTCGCAGACTAATTTTCGAATTGTCTACTCCCTCAATAGGTGAAACAGTATCTGTTTTTCGCTATTGCTCGTTTCTTTTTCAAGTCATTAAAATAGTAACAGATCCATTTTGATACACCCAAAGCAACAACTATACGACACACGCAATGTGGCAAAAACTACTGCCAACATCAAAGTCAAAAACAAAATAACGAACCAAACAAATCTAAATTAGTCACCACTATGAATGATTAGGTCATGAAGTCTGAGAGTTGACAAGGTTTCAAATTTCAACCGCATTATGATTGTTATCTGATTGTCCCACGTCGGATTTTTGTCTGAATTTGTGTACTTTTTCGGCGTTATTGATCCTGTCTCGTGTTAAAGTGAGGTAGTTCGAGAATGACATATTGGGTCGACTTGACTACAATTTGTAACAAAGGAGAACTGAATGATTGCATATTATATGTGTGTATGTGTGTGTGTGTGTGTGTGTATGTATGTGTGTGTGTATGTGTGTGTGTGTGTGTGTGTGTTTGTG
>NW_004797454.1:863380-864587 GCF_000002075.1 Aplysia californica
TGATGGGCTGGGGGCAGAAAGAGGAGACGAAAGCAGACGACAGAACATTGCTAGAGAGCAGGAAAGGGGGTGAAAGAAGACAATTTTAGAGAAGAAAATGTTTCGGTCGCTACCCGGATTAGAACAAGGGACCTTTGAATGAGAGGCCAACACCTTAACCTTTAAGCCACGAGAGCCCCTACAATTAGGTCATATTATTATAAGTGCAGAGAGCAACAAACATAAAAAATGGAGGAGAGGTCAGGACGATAAATGTTTGATAGGAAAGAAGGGCCAATAGCCCACAAACGGTCTTCGAACCCTATCTAATATTTTCAACGGACAAATAAACAACTTTGTCCTGAAATAGCGGCGGTTTGATCGGAGGGGATATAAACAATCGATTTGCTCATGAATACAATGATGTGAAGGATACGTTCACTAGCAGCAGACCTAGGCAAGCGGTAAAGTGGAAAGATGGAAGTTCAGATTCTAACTACAATCATTATTGTTGCCTTTCATAACGTCCGCCTACTTTACGTCTATTTTTATTTAGTTTTTGTGTCGATCATTAAAAATCTATTATTTTATATTATTTGTTTTTCTTTGCTGAGGTGGGGGTGGGTTTTTTGTGTGTTTTGTTGTGTGTTTGTTTTTCTTTTTTGGTTGTTGTTGTTGTTTTTTGTGTGTGTGTGTGTGTGTGGTGGTGATATCCAAGTCTTTTCATGGGTTTTTTGGTGGGGTTTTCCAAACAATACCAAAAGCCACTCAGCTGATACAACAAAGACAGACAGGATTTAAAGTGAACATGAGCCCAACTTTATACGGAGGAAATGATCTCTTGGCTTATTATTGTCATGAGCCTGAGTTACGAACTACTCGAGACAGAACAAGATGTTTCGAAATGAAGAGTCACCACTCCACCCCGGTTACGCCTCGCCCCCCGAAGAAAAAAATCCCCAACCCCACTCTCCACCTTCCCTAAATAATCGCACAGACACGCGTGCAAACGCACTCACTCGCACTTTTAGAGCGGGCGAGACTGAAAGGAAGCCTTGTAGAGAAGAGGAGTAAAATTGTACCCGAGGGATCAAAGCCAGCCAGACGTTTTAAATCAGCTATATGGGCGCCAGAAAATAAACAAACTGACAAACTTTTCTCTCTTTTCTCTCTCTGTCTCTCCCTTTCTCTCTCTCTCTCTCTCTCTCTCTCTCTCTCTCTCTCTTTC
>NW_004797454.1:866392-868908 GCF_000002075.1 Aplysia californica
TACTTTGGTGTATGTGTTAATGTGCGTTTGTGTGTTTGTTTGTTTGTGCGTTAGTGTACGGGTGTATGTGTGTATGTGTGTGTTTGTTTCTTTATGTGTGTGCGCACGTTTGAGTACATTAAAAATATTTCAGTTCGTAAACAACAAAGCAGTCAAAGTAATTAACAATCGAATCAGGGAAACTAATTACATTAAAAAAAGAAAGAAAGAAAGAAAAATATTAAAGAGATATTAAAACATAAACCCCAACTTTATCTTCGTTTCCACAGGAACGCATCTGTGAAACTTCGGCATCTCTTTATCAAACCACAGATGCTGAACCCATTTTAATTATATATTATGCAAGTACACAACAATGCATTATCCAGCCTACAAGGTTATCAGTGGACATGAGTCTTTAACAGTGCGTGTGTTCGTTTTAGTTTTAGTAGAGGTTTTACGGTGCTCGCAACAGCATAAGGACATACGAGCCGCAGAAGATTTGGAGTGTTACAAGAGAGTAACAAACATACATACATGTAAAAAAAAAAAAAGAAGGGGAGATAAGGAACGACAGATGTTTGATAGGAAAGAAGAAGCAAACCACACCAGAGCACCCGCAAACCACCCACGCGTTTGTTTGTGAAAATAATAATTATATATATTATCATACATTCACACACACAAACACACACAAAAACACACATAAACACATGACAGAAAAAATAGATAAGTTGTAAGTTACTGAAAAACAGCATGTTGTGTTCGTTTTAGTATGAGTTATGTGGCCCTAATAGGTCATATAATAATGTGGAGAAGATTAAAAGTGTTAAAAGAGAGTAACATACAAAGAAAAGAAGGAAGCGATATAAAAATGATAGATGTTAGATTAGGAAAGAAAGAGCAAACCGCACTAGAGCACCAATCAAACACTCGCGTAAATGAGAATTGGGTGGGTTAGGGGGGGGGGGTGGTTGACCAAAAAAAATTAGTCAGTTTGTTGGAAAGAGGAGAATGAGATGCGGAGAGATACAGGGAAAAGAGAATACCAGTGAAATGTGTCGGAATGAGCGAGGGAGCGTTTATTAGATAGCTGTAATTTAGTACAGTGAAATAGATAGATCGTTAAGCAGACCTAACAAAAAGAACAAAATGATGAAGAATCTACCAGTCGTTATACCCTTGAATTACAGCTTTCTATCTGCTTAGTACCTAGTTGTGAGAAAACTGACGTAAAAAAAAAATAAGTTGAGTTTCACAATATTATTATGTCAAGCTTTTTCGGATGCAATTCTTAGAATATCTTCATTACGGCTCCGTGTCATCTTACGATTATGAAAGAGAGAATAGAAGATTTAGTATCTGGCCTCATGGTCTTAGTAACTCAAAACGGCCAAAAATGTCAGATAGAACTTTGTGACTCTAAGTAAGGTACGCAGTAGCGCTCACCACCCATCAGCGAGTTTCAGATGTAGTATAAGAGGCCTTTTCAACGTTAAAAAAACTAATTACAAGATGTTCTTTTCGTATCAAAGAATCCGAATAAAAGTTCCAAGTCTTGAGGAGAAGTCCAAAATCAAACGGATTTTTTTCTCACCTAAACAACACTGGAAACTAAAAAGTCAATTGTGGGTTTCAGTAAACCATAGGAGACGTTGTCTATCATTTTTTTCTCTATGAGTTTACAAGGCAGCTCGAAAGTGCAATAGTAAGGGAAGGTAGAAAGATGGGTTTGAATTATCCTTTTTTGTGAGGGGTTGACATGAAAGTGGCAAGGCACAAGGCACCAACCGTTAGGGGGGAAATGGTAAGGATGCCAAAGACCAATTGTAAATTTTAAGGACTAAAAGAAGGGTTTCGCTTTAAATATATTTTTAAAAATGATATCATCACGAACTTGATCACGTCCAGATATATGGGGGTTTTTTTGCTTTGATTTACATGTTTCAGCTCTTCAGGGGAAAAGCTATGATTATAGTTTTCTTCATCAGAAGAGGAAAACACCAACAGTTGTCATTTCAGACGGCATTTTAACGGAGTTGTAATTCTGTGTCGGTAATTTTTCGGTTCCAGTGGATGCTGTGAAATCTGCTACTGCTTCTTCTGTGTCAGATAACATCCCATTTCGTTTTAAAGTGGGTTTTTTTTACAATAAAATGGTGAAATGGTATATATGCTTATCGCCCCTATCAACACTGCGGGACCTCCGAATTTAACCTTCATCTTCCAAAAGACGGAGCCAAGTGGGAATTCGTGTAAAGTGCCTTTCCCAAAGACACAACGTCGGATTTGTGTTTGACTGTGTCTTTATGCAAAGTGCATATCTTCGACACTTTGTTCATGGATCTATAGTTTTGGAGAAATAACCCTTAAAATATGTTTACAATTATTGTTGTTTAGTTGACCTGCCCGCAGGTGTAAATATTATTTAAAGGTCTACTTCATTTTCTTAATTGAACAAGTTCCTGAGAGCTGGGTTTTTTTGTGAGACAATCTTCGACAGTCTTCCGTGAAACAACTTTCTGGGAAAGAGTGGG
>NW_004797454.1:870692-873945 GCF_000002075.1 Aplysia californica
CTGTGTCTCTCTCTCTCTGTGTCTCTCTCTCTCTCTCTCTCTCTCTCTCTCTCTCTCTCTCTCTCAAGCAATTTATTCCTACTTCTCATCATCCCGCCGTCAGCGTTATGGCCACCTGCGCCCCTCCCTCACGCGCATTCTCTCCGCCTCGTGTCAGGGCGACTCACCCGACTGCAGGCTGTGGCAAGAGAGAGAGAACAACAAAGATCATTGTATGATTGCAGAGTAAATAACACACGAGTCTGTGTCTCAGGTCCGAGACAGCTAAAGATGGAAAGCAGAGGGAAGGTTGTGGTGGGGTTTTCAATAATTCATTGATGTATCCTGTATAGTTACTTTTAGTTCAGTTTTAGAATAAGTTACTTTTAGTTCAGTTTTAGAATGAGTTTCACGGCGCTTGGAACACAAATAGGTAGTATAAGTGCCGAAGATTAGAGGTGCTACTAAAGAGAAACAAACAAAGAAACGAAGGAGGAGAGATTATAAGGACGACAGGTGTTAGATAGAGGTAAAAAAGGAGCACACTACACCAGGGTATCCGCCAATAACCCACCTGTATAGTTGTATTGACCCGGTTAATGTGATTGGTTTTTTTGTAGAATGGATAAAAACCGTACTGTACTGATATTCCTATAAATTTGCTTTGTTTGATTGGCCATTCAGTGCTGGGGGAAAGTAAAACAGACAGACAGGAACAACAGAGGGGACGTAAAAAAGTAGGACCTACCAGTGGCGCCCTCCAACCATCCGCATCTGTTGACTTAATGAGCTCTGAAATGGGCAGCGGGGTTGAAAAGGGAGACGGGGAATTTTTTAATTTTCTAACTAAATAAAAAAAACAATTTTTTTAATGGAAATGTTAGAATTCTGGTTGGCACTGGATAACTATTGTTCCATCTGCTTTTGATTTTTCATCATAACTCAGTGTCCGGCCACGTGATCAAGTCTTACTTCGAATGAGTCATCGCACGGTAAATTTAGCAGGACGTTATTTTTACGGTACTCCAAAACGAATACAAAAAGACAGTTGGAAATGCAGAGAGTTGAACGCAGAAGAATAACAGCAGATAGTAGAACACAGAGGAATAGTGGTGGAAGCAGATCGTATGATAAATTTGATTGAATAAGAGTTTTGCGGCACTATCGACACAGATTTAGTCATGGAAGCGCCAAAAGCAGTTCGAAGACTACAGAAAAATAGTTGGGAAAGCAACTTGTAAAATTTCACAAGTTTTTAAGACATATGAAAAGCAAGGATGTGTTTTTGTGATTGTGGTAAAAAATCAAAAGGCAGGCAGAAATAACAAAGAAAAAAGACCGAAGAATGCCTCAAAATAACCTTGCGATTTATTCTCCAAATCCTTGACTGGGAGACAACTGATCGCTTGCAGTACAGAAAAATCAAAGGTAACCGACGCATAAAAATGCCAAGTTTACAATAATTCATCAAGGCCACTACTATACAAAGAAAATAATGCTCAAGATTGTCGAGGCTTGCCCATGAATGGCATTCAAACATCTTCCGAATCTCGGTTTTTCGCGGTTTGCCCCATCAAACCTGGCAGGCGGGCATTTTATTTCTTCAACTGGGCTGCACTCTATTCTCTGAAATCACAGCGAGGAAATGTGGAAGAGTTGTTGATGTTGGGCGAAAACTCTCGTTGTGGGAGTGAGGATATAAGGTGTGGGCGACAGACTCAGGTTGACAGGAAAGACTACCGCTCACGCACAGCTCACGTTTGTCTAAATTTACTCACAGAATTCATTCGCAGAATTAGGAACAGAATGGAAGGCACGACGAATTTAATTAAACGCTTCAGCTGTTACAAATTCCAACGAGAAGATAAAACGATGACCCAGTCCAAAGAACAGAAATTGAATGTATGCCGTTGTGTAAAACTGATAGCACAACCCATCTATTTAGGAACGTTGCGAATATATAAACCCGATCAGCAGCTGACCAAAGGCAAACTACGGTCACATTTCGAGCCAATATTCACGAATGATTATCCCGATGTAGCTTAATATTTTATAAAATGCACGTTGTTACCTGCCTTGTTAATTTTTAGAATTAGAAAACAGAACTGAACATCTGTGGGTGTCACAAAATTATGGTTCTTTTTTTTTAAGTACCCCAAAACAGCACGTCTTCAAATGTTGTCGAATGACCAGAATGCGTGCACTCGACGAGTTAACATAATATAAAGACGGTCCCGAATCTTTAAAAGCACTGCGAGTGCTCCAAACTGCTACACTGCTCACGTTGTATTAGCACTTTTTAATTCGGGTCCGTGAATGGTGAAATGGAAGAGGTTTAAAGCACCTATCAACACTATTAGGTTACTTAAAAGGCGGGGCCTCCGAGTTTTACATCATCTCCGAAAGGACAGAGCCAAGTGGGAAATTCGTGTAAAGTGCATTTCCGAAGCACAACGTCGGACTGAGCTGAGGCTTGAACTCTCGAAACCGCATCTCTCGATTGCGAGTCCGGTAGCCTAACCACTAGGCTATCGACGCCACCCGGGCCTGTCAAAAGAACTATAATTTAGACATGCTTTTTTGAAAATCTTCTCTAAAACAGAAACACCAACACTGTATGTGGATATTTAACGTGAACTTCGTCGAATCGCTAGCACTTTTGATTTTTGATTTGATTAATTTTTGTTCGTGGTCTTGGTGTATTTGTCCCTTTCTCCACCTCTACGGTTTTAACAATGGCTGCCTCACTCGCACGAATCACGTCCATCTTGAGACAGTTCGAGGTTAAAGGTTTATTGAACGACAACTGGTCGCTGTGTTGCTTTAATCTAAATCTGGAACTCAAGATGCTTCAAGGCCACAAGACTGTCGTGATGAACGCGAAATCTTTATTTTGTCTTGCTCGACAAGAAGCGAAAAGCAAAAGGATCAGGACAAGATGTGAAACAGCTAACCAATGAACGGCGAAGCGAAGTCAGGCAAAATTCTAGTATATCCTCTCTCCCTCTCTGTCTCTCTGTCTCTCCCCCTCTCTCTGTTCTGTCTCACTTTCACTCTTTTTAATCTCTCTTGTTCTCTCTCTCTCTTTCTCTCTGCCTTTCTTCCCCCCCCTCTCTCTCTCTCTCTCTCTCTCTCTCTCTCTCTCTCTCTCTCTCTGTCTCTCTCTCTGTCTCCCCTTTCCCTGTCTAACTCTCACCCTCTCCATCTCTCTTGTTCTCTCTCTCTTTCTCTCTCTCTCTCTCTTTCTCTCTGTCTTTCTTCTCTCTCTGTCTCT
>NW_004797454.1:874419-876919 GCF_000002075.1 Aplysia californica
TCTGTTTCTTTTTATAATATATATATTATCCGTACTCCCTATTTTATTCTTTCTTTTTCTCCTTCTCTCCCAGTCTCTTGTCTGACTCTTTCTCTCTCTATTTCTGTCACTCTAACTCTTTATTTCTCTACCTCTCTCTATGCTTCTTTCTCTCTCTCTCTCTCTCTCTCTCTCTCTCTCTCTCTCTCTCACACACACACACACACACACACACACACACACACACACACACACACATACACACACACTGCGTGTGTATGTGTTCCTCTTTGCTATTATTTATCCCCCCCCTCTCTATCTCTCTCATTCTTGCTCTCTCTTTTTCTGTCTCTCTCTCTCTCTCCCTCTCTCTCTCTCTTTCTCTTTTCTGTTTGCGTGTTGGTGCACAAATATAACGCCACATAAACCGATCTGCCGTGCACTAGAAAAAAAAAATTACCCATGAATAATACATCTGCATGACACTGATATCTGAGCCACGTAGGGGAAAATTAGGCAGCCCACGAAGAACAGATATCATATAATATCTGCATCCACATCACTTTATGTAAATGAGCGAAGTAATAGTGAGTGAGCAAAGGGAAATGCCGTCAATTTATAACAAAGAAGGTACAGGTAGCGTGATGTTTAAGTGTAACTTTTCTGTTGCTGTCGTCATCCTCGCCATCAGGGTTATAAGTCCTCAAACCGATATCGCTATCATAAATATCAGTAACACCAGCATGATCGCTGCTCCCCTCCTCACTACTACTACCATCACTATCGTCGTCGTGGTCATAATTATCATCATCATCATCATCATCATCATCATCATCATCATCATCATCATCCTCATCATCATCATCATCATCATCATCATCATCATCATCATCCCCATCATCATCATCATCATCATCATCATCATCATCATCATCATCATCATCTTTGAGAAAAAAATTGAAGAGCAGTCAACTTTTTAAAATAATTACATCGGAATTACTCATTGTGGCGAATGAACTCTGACATTTACAACAACAACAACAACAATCATAACGAAAACGAAATAAGCATTTAATCTAATGCAGGTTCGGATTACTATGCCACAAAACGTACGCGAGCTTTGGGTCATAACGACAAGCGTTCTGCGGCACTTACAGTTGCTGCATGGTCTTACTAAAAAAATTTCTTTAAAAATATTGCTGTGGTTGTTTGGTATTTTTGTTTAAGTCGTCAAGAGAAAAAGACCTGATTAGAGGTAAATCTGTTTTGTTGTTGTTGTTGTTGTGGGTTTTTTTTCTTTAAAGACATACTATGTTATGCCAATGACAGTTATATTTATCTTACTATAATATTGTTATATTCTTCTGTTGCTGCTTCTGTATCTGTACGACTGCAAAGTCTTTGTAATATTATTATGACAGTGTGCTATTCAGTATATTGATAGCACAAGTCTAACTTACGGGAAAATTACGTGTAAATAGTGGGATCTTTTAGAAACATTAAAAAAATGCACTGCACCGGTGACGACATCTCTTGAAATGAGGCCAACGAAAGAACATTAGTACAATTTATGGTAGGCCGACTAATACAGTTATTCCACCCTTCGTTATGTGACCTGTTGTCAGTCTGTTTATAATATTAGGTCACAAAAGCATAATCTGTTATTATTTTTGGCAACTTGGAAACAGATGTGTCACTTTTCATTTAAAAAAAACTACGACAGCGACAGTGTTGAAAGTTGGAAAGTACCTGCAAATAGATAAATAGGTCCCCATGACAGAGCTCGATTTTTGATTTATTCATTTCCTGAATTTAGAAAAATATATTTGACAAAAAGTTCCCATCCTTCTTTGGCCTTTGTGATTATTCCACAGAGAAATGAAACAGATCTGCGTAGCTGTCCTCCACAGTGGAGGTGCCGAAAGTGATATTTCCCGAGGCGCATTTTGTTTTGAGAATATAGGCTAGATCTAGCCCTTCTGGCGCTCATATGACCTTATGCAGTTGCGAGCGCCGTAAAACCTCTACTAAAACTAACGATCTAATTTAGACCTTTTAATTTTTTGCATTTCTCAAGATCTATTGCCCCATTCCAGTAGATTGTAATTATAGTATGACTTTCAGTTGATGTAAATGCACTGAGCATTCCTTTCATCGAAAGGGGTCGGGGGGTCGGGCAGCTAGTATATATATTCTAATAATATTCCTACAAAACAATGAAGTCCACGTAAGCTATTATAAACAGGGATTCGAGAATAACGCCCGCTCTACTTCTTGACGAATAATTATCTAGGTTAAAAAATATCGAAACTTACTGTGTCATCGTGTAGTTTATAGACTGACACTTGGTGACAACCAACTTTAAACCTAGCCCCGCAAAAAAAGTTTAGACTACGAACCCATCTAATAACTCCATGATTTTAGAAGTTTGAGTGGGAGTTCCTGCAAGTCAAGAATCTATACGCTGGTGTTTCAGAAAAAAGAAGTGCGGGGTAGTAAAACGTGCTTTCTGCATTTACGG
>NW_004797454.1:883073-884176 GCF_000002075.1 Aplysia californica
CACATACACACACAAACACACACACACACACAAACACACACGTGCACACACACACAAACGCGCACACACATACAAACACACACACACAAACACACACGTGCACACACACACAAACGCGCACAAACACACACACACACACACACACACACACACACACATACACACACACACACACACACACAGCAAACCATTATTTTCTCCTGGGGTCAATCACGGTCAATGACTGTTCTTTGATCCTATGTTTCGATGTCAGCGATCCCTGGTCACTACTCGCGGTTTCTCTCTATCTCGTTCATACCTCATTGATCGGGCATACGCGTGCTGAAAAGCGTCCGGGTTTTGTTTTTTTTTCTCTTTTTTTCTCAACTAACCGTTCATTCTCGCAATTTCCGTGACTGAAAATCGCCTTGCAAATAACACCCCATACAAAAACCTGTATTCAGTTGGGTTTTTAAAAAATAAATGAATAAAAGAACGTCGCACGATGCACAAGCAAAAGGGTTCCAGTTAAAAATGATTGCTGTCTTTTTGGCGGAAATTACGCCGTCATCACAAATTAGTTAACATCACTAACCGCTGGGGAAGAATTTCTGAAGATATGTCGCTCTTCGCGCAGCTGGACAAAAGTTCAGTTGTTCCCATGTGCCTTAACCTCAGAATTATTTATTGGCTTGATTTTGCATTACGTATTTCACTACTTTTCTTTACTGTACATTAATGGGTGGTTGGCACGTACTCTGGTGTGGTGGTTTGCTCCTTCTTTCCTATCAAACATCTGCCGTCCTGATCTCTCCTCCTTCTTTTAATGTTTGTTACCCTCTTGTACTAACTGTAATCTTCGTCACCTATAGGACTTTACTGTGTTGCAAATGCCCGTAAAATCATTACGAAAGTTATGTTTACTTCATTATTTATTTTCTGTCGTTCTATGTTACTTTACTTTACTTTACGGTCAGGGAGTCGCAAAGTACTTTACCATTTGGCTGAAGCCTTGTTGGTCTTCCTGCCTTTGTTCGGTTGTTCCTGTTATTTGTTGGCCTTCCTCATACCTTTTACCTCGATATCTTCATGCTGTACGCCATATTGGGTGGGGGGGGGGGGGC
>NW_004797454.1:884276-885953 GCF_000002075.1 Aplysia californica
GGGGGGGACTGGTGGAGGGAAGTCATGCGGATTTGATGTCCAGACCTTTAAATTCTCAGTCTTTGGGTATAGTGGTGGACTGATGCTGCTCCAACCATTTTCTCTGATCTTGCTGTTTCTCATTATGCCACACATGGCCTTGTTGATGGGTCTCCGCAGGCACTGCTTATCAGTGGCTGCAATCTTGCTTTCTACCCTCTTTGTCGGGGTCGATGCTTGACTCTCTGGTAATTCAAGGTAGGCGCAGGGGAGAAATTTGGCTTTATTCCAAATAGGGATATTGGGATGCTTGACTTCTTTTTCTCGTTCATCTTTAAGTGGACACCCCAGTCTTTAGTTCGAAGGCCGCTAGTCGCTGCAGTTCCCCCGGGCACCCGTAGAGGTTTGGGTCTCCCTATCAAGGGTTGGGCCAGTTTTTTCTTCTAAGGGCTTGAGAAGTGGGACTTGTTGGTAGTTAATGACATTGCGCTACTGGCAGTTTTGACTTTATTTATTTATTTTTTTAAATAGTAGAGGGTTTTACGGCGCTTGCAACTGCATAAGGTCATATGAGCGCCAAGGGGTGGGTGTCAACAGAGAAGTCTTTACAGGGAATCAGACTTAGACTGCTCACCTCTCTAGCTTCAACAGCACAAGGTCTGCTTCGACTATCAAGGCACCCCAAAAAAGCAGGCCACAAGAGAGTGACAAACATACAAAAGAAGTAGAGGAAAATTGACAATAGCAAGGATTAGGAAAGAAAAAGCAGCAGTTCCCTGTTGTAGATCAGGCACAGTTATGAGCGTGACATGAATCAGCCTATTTACAATTCTACTATGTTCGACCGAGAAATGTCCTCCCTTTGTCCTAAAGACACTTCAGTCAGTGGCACTGCCCCAGAGTGTTTTGACTTAAGAGTTAAGACTCGTCTTCTATGCGAAACAGATTCAAGTTTCCTCAGACATGCAAAAACTCCACAAAACAAATTACTGCATATATGTATGCCAGCTTTATGCATGCGTGCCACTTAAATGGCTCAAAATACAGTCTCCATAAGGAATGTGAATGGTATACGACTCCTTCAATACAATTTAGATTGTTTAAATTTTGAGGTGGCTGTCTATCACAGAAAACTTGGGCTGTAAGGGAAACAAATTCCGAACACAAAATATCAGATTCTCTGTAAAATATCTCCAATAAGCGCTCCAAACATCAGAGCTTAATTACTGAACTACGTCATTCAAGACCTAAAAATGACTGAATGAAAAAAAGAAACAGATATATACAAGTTCGCAGCTTTTTTTTTTTCAAATAAAACTTGAGTCTACAAACTTGAGTCCTCTCCTCAAGCTGTTAATAATACGTTGAATCTTACTGACTGATGCTTACACAGTCCTTCCCCACGATCCTACCAAAGAGCCCAATGTGGTCTAAGGACAGGCAATGGCGAGGTCAAGAAACAAAATTAAAGAAGTTCGTACCTGAGAAGGTTGGGGCGGGAGGGGGGGGGGGTCATTATTTTTCCCATCCCCCCAGGAAATGTTCCCTCGTGCCCTCTGCCAAGTGCTCCCTCTTTGAAAAAACATCCACTGAGTTAAGTCGAGCCTTAAACTGCAACAGAAATAAAACCTTACAATTCCGCGGAGGCATCGCTGAGAGAGAGAGAGAGAGAGAGAGAGAGAGAGAGAGAGAGAGAGA
>NW_004797454.1:886745-888909 GCF_000002075.1 Aplysia californica
CTTTTTTACGTTTGTTGTTACTCTCTTGTAACACCTCTAATCTTCGGCACTTATATGACCTTATTGTGTTGCAAGTGCCGTAAAACTCTTTACTGAACTTACTGAAAGAAGTTGATGAGAGCTTGAACATCGTGTGACTTTGTACAAACCGTCCAATAGAATAAATAAACAACAATGTTTAACGAATTGTATCTTTCTGATGAACCGTTTTTTCGAGGGGCTGCCGTGGCACCTTGTAATATTATTATAATTATTATTATCCTTCATTTTGCATTCGTTGTAACGCTGCAGTTCATCTTGCTAAAAAAAAATATACCAACAACGTTGAAAGGAAACTTTTTCTTAAAGCATAATGTGTATATTATATTATGTCGCATTTTCATTGACGCTTATGTTACGGATTTATTTATTTGAATAATCATAACATTGTTGTGCTATTATGACACAGAATTCTTATAAGTTTGTGACAAAAATCGAATCAGACCAGGCTGCAAAATAACTATTCTCTAGACGTATTTTGCTGTTAAAAAAAACAAAAACATGAAAAGTAACAACAAATCAAAACGAAAAAACCCCCCGAAAAAATCCCTCTGTTGATATCCTACTGGTCAACGGTACAAAAAAGCCTTGGTCGAATCTTGGCGCATTTTCGAAATTGCGTTGCTTTGATGAGTTTTCAAGGCTTTTTATCTACGTGGCTCAGTTGTGTAAGATATGAAAGTTCAATTCAGAGATCCAGCCTTTCAAATATCTTACAGGGCTGATCACTAAGAGAAACGCATACTATTCCAAAACCATCCCCCTTTCCCGTTTCTCAAAATCTCCTTTCAGCCAGGATTATGTGGGAAATAACTTGTGCAGCAAAGGGGGATAATTTCTGTATCAATATTTCCTCTCCGGCGGGAAGAGAGTGGCATAAACTACAGGCGCCAGAGTGGATATTGACAAATACACATCTCCTCTGTCAAAAATGTGTGGATATTCGTAATCGATATGGCTGGTGTTGATAAGAGTGGCAGGAAGAAAGAATATCAATATAATTGTTCCTCTGTCTTTTGATAGTGTGCGTTTGTTGAGTGCTATTTATAATTACCTCGAGGTTACAGAAATAGCTGTAAAAAGAACGAATGCATTGTAGAAACCAGAAGAGCAGTACCATGGTGCATTTGTATTATGTAAGTTATTGATTTTGTCCCTGACAACATTAACAGTATTAACAACACGCTTTCTGATTGTTGATGGTTAATAGTCCGTTCCTCCCCCTATCAGCCACACATACACAATTAATACAATTCATATAATTTAGCAGGCAGGCTGCTTCGACCATGCCTGCCAGGGCCTACCTGAAAGTGAAAGACAAGGGTTACGTCATCCCGACAGAAAAACGGAGATGCTCAGTAAAACATCCTCCCCACGCACGTGGGAATCGATCTTACGTTCTTTGTGTGCAAGGATAAAACTCTTCCCATCTTGAATAACCAACGTCACTCCGATGTGCACTGATTTGTTAATTGTTATTTTGGAACTAAACTAAAAATGTACAATCTTGCCTTTTCCTTGCAAGATGTCATAACCCAACACATGATTCATGATATTCAATCAAATAACGAACATAGATGCTCAGTTAAACATCCTCCCCACGTGGGAATCGATCTTACGTTCTTTGTGTGAGAGGAGAAAAATCTTCCAATTACATCACATACTTGGAAAAAAAAAGTTTTAGTATGAGTTTTACGGCACTTGCAACACAATAAGGTCATATACGTGCCGAAGATTAGGTGTTGCAAGAGAGCAACAAAACACAAAATGAAGAAGGGGAGATAAGGACGATAGAAGTTTGAAAGGAAAGAAGGAGCAAACCACACCAGAGCACCCGCCCACCACCCACACACCAAACACGCTCTTAAATGTTAACCGCAAAAGGAAAATAGATTACAAAGGAAAACCGAGTTTAGGGAAAGCTCAAATCCCAACCAAGCACAACTGATAACAGCTGGGTTTGAGACTTTGGACTTCGTCAGACATACTACTAGCTCTAGAATAGAATACTGTCGAAACTGTCCAAGATGGCCACTCATTGTTGATGAGAAAAGTGGTTGTCTTAGACCGGTGGACGTCTTTAACAGAGTCATTGCAATACAGAAAATATAATATAGGGGGGGAG
>NW_004797454.1:894441-902048 GCF_000002075.1 Aplysia californica
GGGGGGGGCTTGTAGTCACAATTTTTAATATTTGCTTTTGTTTGATTTGACCTAATATTTGTCTTGTTGGACTTTTCCTTCAATATTGTTTTAATCAGAAATGGCTACAGTCACCTGCTAGCCACATATAAAAGCATTCGCACATGGGACCAATGATAGCATTCTAATTGAACACACGAAAGAAAGGCAGTGGTCCTCAATATTTTATCTGCAACAAACGCCGAGATTTTTTTTCACTAAGCTTTTCAAACGCTTTACACCTACATCGATACAATTTGGTTCATTTAGGTCAAGAGCTATTAAATAAAAGATTTGGAAATACCAGCCTCTGTGGTGTAGCAGTTACATGCTTTGCTGTCGCACGCAGGAGACCCCACTTCGATTCCCCGAATGGGGAGAAATAGTTATTGAGTATCTCGGTCTGGCTTCAGGGATGTTGTATCCCTTTCATCCCGGGTTGGCCCTTAAAAGTTGGAACAGAAGCTCGCCTTCTACTTGCTGTACTTTACTTTATCAGTCCTCTTGTAGATCTAGGGCGTCGAGGGGACAACGAGCTTTTTGGTCTCTAGCAAGTTTGGTGGCCTGGCTGGGTGGAATGTTGTATTATTTCAGGGTATCCTTCACACCCTCCGTCCAGGTCTTTCTTGGTCTTCCTCTTGCCTTGTACCCTGATGTTTTTCTGTAGTAGGCTTTACTGGCAAGCTGGTGAGGCGCCATACGCTTCAGATGTCCAAACCACTTGATTGTTTGCCTTCGAAGGTAGTGGAGGACAGGTGGCTGTTCCCAAGTAATGCGAAGTAATGCTGAAAGTTATGTATGTGTACCTAATATAGAAGTGAAAATATGAGACATACTGAAATCAGGGTAGCGCTTTTTCCCCCACATATTTACGTTTCGAAGGGGACAAAAAAAAGCGCTGAAATGACTAAAATTCGTCTCTCAGTGCTATTTTCTTTCGTATCTGCTAACAGGAAGTCTATTCTATCATTTTGAAAACGTGGATCGACCGAGAATTTCGTGTCTTTTCATTACTGGGTCGGAATAGATAGCAAGCCACCCGAGCTGTATTTTGCGGCTCTCGGTCCAGCGAGGCAAGGTCCGCATGCCACAAAATGGGGCTAGTGGTAGGGAAAGTGTTAAAAAAAACGAGATGGAAATGCTTGAAACATTATATTTAGACTTCTACAGGCGAGAAACGAACTCACGTCTTACGTAGGCATAAAAAAAGAACCAAAAAACAAATCTCGGTTGTTGAGACAAACAAAGTCCGTTCGTTTATCCCAGTCAAAGAGGGACTTGTCGATACCATCATAACCCGATTGGAAGGCAGGGCAAATGAATAAGGAAATAGCTTTAGTTATAGTTAGAGTTTTACGGAAATTGCAACGCAAATAGGTCGTATAAGTGCCAGGGATTAGATGTGTTACTTGAGAGTAACATACAAAGAAAAGAAAGTAGTAAAAATTTTTATAAGGATGATGTTTGATAGGAAGGAAGGAGTAAACTATACCAGAGCACCCGCCAACGACACACAAGCAAGAAAACAGAATGAGACGATACAAAAGGGTTGGATAAACATAACCCCACCTGGAGCACTTTTTAAAATCTATTTTTATGTAGGTTTTTTTTACGCCCCCATCGACGAACTTAAGACATTTAGGAGAGGGGCTTCCCAACCGGCCTGTCAGGGCCAACCCGGGCTGAGAGGAAAACAACATCCTAATAGAAAGACTGAGCTACCGGATAAAAACTTCCTCGCCACTCGGGAATCGAACTTGGATCTCCTGCGTGCGACAGCAAAGCGCCTTAACTTACACCACAGACGCCGGTACCTGGAGTACGCATACAGAAACCACTGAGATGTTTTCAAAAGCAAAAATGAAATGAGAACAGAGCAGCTTGTCAACATGATAACGGTCAGCTAAAGAAAGGACGAAAGTAAGATATACAGAAACAAGAGAGGGATAAAAAAACCTTAACAAATTGTAAGATCCATCAGGGAAGCCCTCAAAACTTTTACTAAGCTATTACATTTATCCCCCCCCCCCACCCCCTTGCTCTCCCGTCTCTATCTCTCCTCTCCCTTTCTGGAAAACCCCAACAAGAACAAGAACAAGAACAAGAGCAAAAACAGTAAAAGCTGAAGTGAGGAGGATAATAAGACAGATAATCTAGTTCAGAGCCTTCGATTATACAAGAGGTCAAATTATTTCTTTAGGCGCTTCGTTGGATCACAACCTCATCGGACTGAGATAATTGCTAGGGCAGGTTGTTATCCATTTTTCGTGGAACGATTTAGTATAGGTTCCAGGATATATCATACATTGTCAAAATGAATGAAAACAGTGAGAACTATAATATACACAGTGATGTTTGGGTTTAATACGGATAAGGGGAATCCCATCTACATAATAAAATCAGTTTAGCTGTGGTGTAAAAGCAAAGCAAACAGAAGCGAAACGGGGATAAAACAGAGTAGAATCACTCGCGAGAAGTTCGGGGGATGTCTAGCTCACCTCAAACATGTAACGCTATTAGCTAAGAAAAAGAAGAAGAAGAAGAAGAAGAAGGAGGAGGAGGAGAAGGAGAAGGAGAAGGAGAAGGAGAAGGAGAAGAAGAAGAAGAAGAAGAAGAAGAAGAAGAAGAAGAAGAAGAAGAAGAAGAAGAAGAAGAAGAAGAAGAAGAAGAAGAAGAAGAAGAAGAAGAAGAAGAAGAAGGAGAAGGAGAAGGAGAAGAAGAAGAAGAAGAAGAAGAGGAGGAGGAGGAGGAGGAGGAGGAGGAGGAGGAGGAGGAGAAGAAGAGATTGCATTTATATAGCGCGCTATCCCATAAGAGTATATTATTAAGCTCTGAGCTATAAGAAGGAAAGGTATGGCGGGAGAAAAAGGAGGGACGACAAAGCCAGCCGTCTAGGGTAGCCGATTCCCTCGCAATCAGGAAAATCAACGTTTTCAAAAACATGGCTCGTGTTTTAGTTTTAGTAAGAGTTTTACGGCACTTGCAACACACTAACGTTATTTTAGCGTCGAAGACTAGAGACGTTACAAGAGAGTAACAAACACAAAAAAGGAGGGGAGATAGAGACGATAGATTTTTTTATAGGAAAGAAGGAGCAAACCACTCCAGAGCACCCGCCAACCACCCACATGGCTCATAACAAAGCTCACTAGAAATTATTGCGACATAAAAACGATTACTCCGAGTTGGTTTTCTTTAGTTTAAGTAAGAGTTTTACGGCACTTGCAACACAATAAGGTCACATAAGAGCCGAAGAATATGTGTGTTTTACAAGAGAGTAACATACACAAAAAAGAAGGAGGAGAATAAAGGGCGATAGTCGTTTGATAGGAAAGAAGGAGCAAACCACACCAGAGCACCCACCAACCACCCAGACTCCGGGTTGTTTAGCTTTGGTTTACTGCAAGTCAGAGTGGTTACAGTTATAAGTTCGAGTAAAAAAAAGCATATCGACACAATAACAGTCATAATTTTTATTTTTTATGCAGATGTTCTTGCGTCCCCCCCCCCCCCCCAAATAGGTACAAGTTAGATCATTTAGGAGTCGGGCTTCCTATTATGCCTGTCGAGGCCATCTCGGGCTGAGCGGGAAAAACACCCTGGCAGAAAGACCGACATATTCCATAAAAGCGTCACCCAGCTCGGGAATCGAACTCTGTTTTAGTAAGAGTTTTACGGCACTTGCAACACAATAAGGTCATGTAAGTACCGAAGATTAGAGGTGTTACAAGAGTAATGAACACAAAAAGAAGGAGGAGAGATAAGGACGATAGATGTTTGATAGGAAAAAGAAGCAAACCACACCAGAGCACCCGCCAACCACCCACCCACGGAACCGAAATCTGGTCTCAAGCGTGTGACAACTAAGCACCTAACTGCTATAACCACTGACTCCGGGGCGATTATTTACCGCAAAGAGAAAGAGCAAGACAAACAAACAGCAGCACTTGAGGGACAGAAAAATTATTGGACGTACGAATAGCACCCTACAATGACCCACAGGAGTCGTTACAATAACGGCTATGCTCCTCAAAAAGGGCATCGGAAATAACTTGACTTTGAAAAATGCAGAATGGGCAGACTAAACAAAAACGCTAGCAATAATTCATATTCGACATCACACATGTTTGAGAAAAGAAAGCAACGGACGTAAATTAAAGAGAGGTTGTTAAGGCGTAGGTTAAAGGTTACAACCACCTGGTTACCGCTTAAAAGCACGATGCCCTCAGAACAAGCAAACTACAGAATAATAAATTATTTGCCATGGGTGGTAAAATAAGCATTACAAATCTTCCCATGTAAACGTATTTACTTTGAGAGTCTACATCAAACGTAGGAACAAAAGCACGTGCTCCCATATGTTAGGTGTCAAACCCTGTTAGCCACGTGAGAATATAATCCACTGTCTGTGGGCATCTGCGGCTTCTTCCAGAAATGTAGCACAGAAATCAATCCGAACATCACATTTTCATTCATAAAAAAACACCATATTTAAAATCAAATCAACGGACGATTAAGTAGCAACATTATTTAGTCAAGACATGCACGTTTCAAAAGTCTGGTCCGATTTTTTCTTGTCTCCTCATGGGAAAAAAAAAAGAAAACAGACGCGCTGTCTCGCAAAAAAATGTTGATCCTACACTGCTTCCAGTAATGTTACTCATGTTGTTGCTTTATACTGCGCGTCGCTGAGATGAGAGAGTGAGCTCTAGGGTCGTGCCCTCGCGACAATGGAATGGCACCGCGATGGGAGTGGTGCTGCTTTGCTCTCGTGTCACGCGCGCGCGCGCGGTGCGCGACACTCTCACGCTCAAGTCTGGACAAGAATTCCAATACTTCGTTGTGCGGTCGTTGGAGACAGGAGGAGCAACGAGATGATCGTTGTAGCGTTTAGCTTCCGACCTCTCTTTTTACACAAATTTGGTTTTAGTTACGACTAGATTAAGTAAGGAGAAGCACATCATCACAATAATGGCCATTTCATATAATGAGGAAAAGATGGACACACTATAAAAAGGAGAGGGGGGGCGTAGGACCTAACAATGCTGTCCTTCAACAGCCCTTACAAATTTGAAAGACGTAATTTTTACTTGTTATGTGAGTGTAATTTACCTCGTCTCTGCATGTTAACAACCACACTCCAGCAAGAGAACCACCCAGGCCAATGGACATTACCAAACGACCAAAAACTTTGCTAGAAAGATTTGAGTACCTAGAACTGCTTCTTCTGTTGAATGAATATAACAAATAGTAAGAAAACCAGTAAGCAAATCAAGCAGCGTATCTATAATTCAATCAATCACATTAGAACCAACAAATCAATCATTTGTCAAATGTATTGAAAAGACCAGTCCTTTCTACCAGTTAACTAGTCAGTCACAAACAAAGCAGTTCATCTGTTATTCTATTCACCCATCTTGTTAACCTGATAACTAACAAACAACAACAAAAAAACAAAAAACAACCCCACTGGACCCAAGATAGCAATTAAGGAACCGGACTAATCGACAAAATTGAACCTGTTTTTAAATAATGAATCGCTCAAAGGAGCTTCAGTTTCTGGACTACACTCGTTGTTCAGAAACTAAGACCATGGCGGCTTTCACAAAGAAGCAAATAATGCAAGAATCATGAAAATGTGTCCCGATCAGACAAAATTCAATCGATTGAACGACCTGTCCCCGTCAGCCAACAGGGTTGTCTCCCACACAAATCTTTATCGGTCAACGATATGAATGTCAGCATGGTCTTGTCGTGCGAATTGGGTTTTAGATGTCCTCACGATAGACACGACCGTTTTTTTCAAACGGTTTTGACCTTTGTTTTCATTTTGTTATTAGTTTTGTTTTGAATGAGGAGTGTGCGCAGGAGGGGGGTCTGTCAAAAAAGAATAATTTTTAAATAGTTGAAATTCCTCTTTCATTGATCCCCGTGGTGAAACTTTGTTGACAATGGCGTAATACGAGTATATCATGCATATTTATAAACATACGGTACATAAATATATAAATACATACAAACATGTGCATAGATACAAACATACTGAATCTTACAAAATATACTATAAAAGCGCCATTGCTGGTCATCACTGTGCAGTGTCTGGGGGTTGTTTTTTTTTTAGGATTATCGCATCTTGGTCAAGGACTCACCTCAGTGACACACACCCCCCCCCCCCCCCTCCCGTAACCGAAACGTCGTTTCACGGACGTACGCTTGACATTTTTTGAATCTTGTTTTTTTACTTGTGTTACAGTTTTTTGTCAATCCAGTGCCATAATGGCTGCTTTTCACTAGTCAGAGAGAAGAACGAAAACAACAAGGGAAAAAATGTGGATTTAGATCTAGTGGCCTCGCCGCAATGACCACCAATCATGTTCAAAACGCAGGGTTCGTTTAATTCTGAAGAAAAGCGCCTTCTTTGTGGAAATTCATCATCAACATCATTCTTTGATGTACTATACCTGCATGTGTTTTTACGGTCCTGTACAGCCAGGAAAAGTTTCCCTCTGAGATAATAAAGTATTATCTTATCTTATCCTATCATCATTATCATTATCGTTATGATTAAATTTAGATATACACATGAAAATGGTCTCTACTCAAGACAAAGGAGTCAGTGAAAATAATACAGGAGGCATAAGGAAAATAATTCAGACCCCACTCTGATGAGAACCACCGGCGTCTTTTTAGCAATGGCTAGGTTTTTCGTCTTTGCATACAAACTATCTAGATTTGAATACGCGTGTGGAAGTATGTTACTATTTCTAAATCATCCGTGTTCCTATTCTGGTATGCTACATCCCACTCAATAAGAGTCGGTCTTGACCGACAAGGCCCAAGAAATCCCCTTCTATGACCTTTGCGTCTTGGCGGACGATCTTAAATTAGTATGCATGATACATCTTTGCCCGGGCGGTAGATACAGAGTAAGTACATTGCCCGAGTACTAGTCCACTTCCTTCTGATCTTGGCTTCCTTGACAATTATTACGCGCCAAGGGAGAGTCAGTACGTTTGGAATCAAGGACAGTGTAAAGGCGTGGCTTATTAGTTTTTAAAGGTGCGGCAGGGACGTTATTTAGGGTACGGAATATTTGAATTTTGCATTTTGCTCGGGTGATAATCTAACGTTCTATGCTTGTACGTTTTTCAGCCACCAAGGGATCTTTAACGTGTGTAGTGTGCACACAGGACCCCCGAAGTTTTTTTTTCATTATCCGAGAAGACTAGGTGCTCAATCTTACCTACCCTAAAACCAGGTGAGTAGAGGAAGAAGGAACTTGAGTGGGTGAGTGACTTAACGAGAGAAGAATCCTCTCTAACCGGCCTAAACTAGGTTGACTTTGGGCATTTACAATCATTTGGCTTTGAACTTCAAACTCTGTGGACAATTTGGGCACGGAAATCCCCCACCGGAAGGCAACTTGCAAGCTCTGACGCAGGTCAAACGCAGGTCAAAATGGAAACTATGTCGTCAACCACTAATAGTAATGTTTCAATGATTGTGAGAGCAGTTTTTTGTGTGTGTGTGTGTGTGTGTGTGTGTGTGTGTGTGTGTGTTTGTGTGTGTGTATGTGTTTATATGTATTG
>NW_004797454.1:902897-909850 GCF_000002075.1 Aplysia californica
GTGTGTGTGTGTGTGTGTGTGTGTGTGTAGGTAACTAGAGAGTAGCAAATATAGAAAAGGAGTAGAGATAAGAGCGATAGGTGTCTGATTGGAAAGAAGAGAGCACACCCTACCAGAACTCCCTCCACCCACCAACTTAAACTAAAATAAAATCACAGCACTTATTTAACTTCTTACGCGTCTCTATAATATAATTCAAGGGGTATTTGGTTGTTGCTGTGGGTTTTTTTTCGGACAGACTGAACAGCTCTCTAAGACCGCAATGTGTCATTTTCATTAATTAAAGAAATACATTGTGGCTATGGAGTTTATTTTTGTTGTGACAGAACATAACTATGTCTTATAAAAATGAGATACAATACACAATTTAGGAAATTCGTATGTTTTAAACGTATGTGCTTTTTAACGCCCCCATCAATACAATTTAGGGGCTGCTTATGAGGCAGGTTTCCGACCCTGCGTGTCAGGGCCAACCCGGGTTGAGAAGGAAACAATATCCCAGCGGAATGACCGAGATTTTCTCCCCACTTAGAAATTGAACTCTGGTCTCCTGCGTTCGACAGCGAACCGCCTAACCGCTGCACCATAGACACCGGTCCTATACGTCCGAACAGACCATAAACATATTGACCACAATGAAACCCACCCACATAAAATGTTTGAAGCAGAAACAGATGCCATAACCCAACCCACAACAGAACGGGACAAACGCAAACTAACTGGCTTTTCCAAGGACAATTTTGGACAATCAGGTTTCCCCAACACCAGTTGGTTTTAATCCTTGAAGTGTCAGATGCGTTGATGAAAGCTTTTACGAATGGGCTGGCTGGAAGCACATATTCTTCACCTCTTCGTGACTGCAGCTGTATAAACCTCAGAAGGGTTGTTTGGCGTATTCCCGCCCTTCTCGGGGCATAAACGACTATTGATAAAGGCTAAAGGTACAAAATATCGCCATTACTGAGTAACAAAATTATTATAGTGAGCGAGGGGCGGCGCTTCATATTTCTACTTAGATTCAAAAAGAGACTCAAATCTCCTTTGTTCGAGTCGTATTTTCATTACCGCAAATAATGGAATGGTTCAACGGCATAATCTGCCCGTTCCAACTAGACCGTTTATTTGAAAGACGGAACCTTCAATATTAAAACGGTTTCCAACAGCATCGAAATAAGTTGATGAGCAGCCACGAAGCCTTCTAAAAAAACCGAACTCTCAAAATGACTAGCAGGGAATTGAGCCAGTGTCGTGCTTGTTAATGTTGAATGCCCCCCATCAATACAAGCTGGATCATTTATAAGGTGGGTCTTTTCGACCCTCCCTGTCAGAGTCAGCTAGGTGTCTCAGGACACAAACAGCGATACTCGATGAACTAACGTCTCCATGCAGGAATTGAACCTATGTTTTCTGTGTGCAACGGCATAAAGACTTGCCCTCTCGGGAATCGAACTTGGATCTCCTACATGCGACAGCGAGGCGCCTAACCGTTACACCACGGAAGCCATTCCTTCCTGTAAGGATGAAATGTGGCCAATATCGTGGCAACTTGCCCCCAAGATCGCTCATCGGATACATCGTAACCCAAGGTTAAATCAACGATGAGAAGCAATTACGTAAAGCGTATACGTACCCGAGAACACATAAACAACCGACTGGCGACTGGCACCTGAAGCACTTCGTGCCGAAGACAAAACAGCCCAGGAGACATTTGTCGACAGAAACGGAAATAAGAGCCCAGCCCTTCCTGCTGTGGTTTCCAGTGTAAACGAACAGGCCGTCACGTAACGAACCAACTGATAAACGCCGTTTCACACTCCCTCATTATCTCAGTTTGAACCAGGTACTTGTCTCACTCATGTCTCTGAGTGAAGCCCAGCCGCGGCCTCACCTGTCTGTCTGTCTATCTGTCTGTCTATCTGTGTGTTTGTCTGTCTGTCTGTGTGTCTGTCTGTCTGTGTGTCTGTCTGTCTGTTTGTCTGTCTGTCTGTATGTCAATGTAAGTACATGTGTCTCTCTGTTTGTCTGTCTGTTTTTGTCTGTCTCTTCGTCTGTCTGTCTGTATGTACGTACGCACCGATGTACCTCTGTCAGTCTGGCTATTTGTCTATCTGTATGTCTATCTGTCGGTATATGTACACATGTACTTGTCTGTCTGTCTGTCTGTCTGTCTGTCTGTCTGTCTGTCTGTCTGTCTGTCTGTCTGTCAATGTAAGTACATCTGTCTGTTTGTCTGGGTTTTTTGTCTGCTTCTTCGTCTGTCTATATGCATGATTGTCTGTCTGCATGGTTGTCTGGCTGTATGTTTGTATGTACGTACTTATGTACCTCTGTCTATAATTTGTCTGTTTGTCTATCTGTCTGTCTGTCAGTATATGTATACATGCACATATCCGTCCGTCTGTCTGTCTGTCTGTCTGTCTGTCTGTCTGTCTGTCTGTCTGTCTGTCTGTCTGTCTGTCTGTCTGTCTGTCTGTCTGTCTGATAGATTAAGACAATAAAGACTACTTAATAGGTCGCCTTACAGAGGGTGTTTAAGAATACCATACATAACAGTCAGTGATATAACAGTCAGTGATATAACAGTCAGTGATATAACATAAAAAACCGAAACAGTGACCAGCAACCTGCATACTGTGTCAGTGACATAACTTGAAACAGTTCGCGAACCAAAGGTCACAAATTACTTAGTCACTGAAGCCATATCAATGCGAAATACCTGACTCATGCCTAAACACCACAATAGTTTGGATAAAGAGAAGTACATTGACACTTATTTATTCTGGTCAAGAAAAGAAGCAGAGCACACCAGTATCGCCCCCCCCCCTCACCCACCCACCTACCCGAATTCCCCTTTTCCAAATACCCGCCGTCCCAATAGAGGTTTCAGTATGCAATACAATAATAATAATAATAATTAATAATAATTGCATTTATATAGCGCATATCCATGCTCAAGAGTTTGCTCTATGCGCTTTACAACTATTATTACCCCAGCAGACCCTCTGAGAACACTCAGAAACATTCTCAGCTTCCGCATACAGTGCAAGCTGCGGATTTCACGCGCTCAAACACTATCAAACTGACAAGATCTTTCACTGTCTATAGCTGGGTACCCATTTCCACCTGGGTGAAGTGAGGAAAATTTGTGCAAAGTGCCTTACCCAAGGACACAACGTCGGGTCCCTGACGGGATTCGAACCCACGACCTTACGGTTGCGAGTCTGAGAGCCTAACCACTAGGCCACCGACGCCACTTACAAGCAGAAAATCAGGATTGAATGGGGATTCAAGGATACCTTTTAGCTAAAAAGATAAATTAATCAATAAAAAAGTATTTTTTTAAAAAGATTGATAACCCTCGGACGTTTAGAAATGTTTACACCGCAATATTGACGAAATGGTTACAATAATTGTTTTATGTCCCAAATGATTTTTTTTTTAGATTTTGGAGGAGACAGCTGCTTCAACCTAGTCTGAACTTACACAGGATTCGTAGGATACAGCATCCTAATAGAAAGACGGAGATACTCAACTTCAGCAGGCAGGCAGGAATCGAAATCACGCTCTTTTTAGTGTGCAACAGCGAAGACCTCGGCCATTATACCGTAGACGCCGATCACAGATGAAACACGGCGCTAGGGGGTGGATACTAAAGCCAAAACGCATTGTAAGCAGCCTTATCTATGGTCTTGTACTGTATGGCTGAATATCCCTCTCAGCACCAAAAAGTTATTTAAGAGGCAGAACTTACGATCCAAGGTCTGCCACTTACAGTATCGTGCCAAGTGAGGGCCCCGCAGTAAAAAGAAAGGGAACAAAATAAAAGAATATGTCCATTTTGGCAGTATAAGACTGTCTACGGCTGACATGAAAAAAGGTCTTGAGACTTGCGAACACATTCAAAATCTTGTTACATCCTTGACATATTTTATACGAAAGACGTTAAGCACTACAGGGTCTAAGGGTTTAACTTATTTTGAGGAACAGAACGGTTGAGAAGTAGAGAAGCCATACCTGGGCTGAAGTCTGATTTTTAAAAATAATATAGGTGCTTTTACGCCCACCATCAACACAAATTAGGTAATCTCCGACACTGCCTGTCAGGGCCAGCTGGGGCTGAAACATCCCAGCAGAAAGACCGAATTACTCGAATAAAGAATATTTATCTCCACTGGGGAATCGAACTCGGGTCTCCTGCGTGCGAAAGCGAAGCGCCTGACCGTTACACCCCAAGCGCCAGTTCTTTATGCTTCGTGTTAAAATGTACAAGTACGTTGAACCCTGCAGATTGGATTTGTAATGTTGAGACACCTTCACGGCCACACGTTAAATGTGATAAGGTTATAAAATTCCAGACAGAAAGTTGGGAACTGAATATTTAATGTGAGTTATGCGGGATGAGCGGCCACGGGAGCTTTTGAAATATAGGCCTAATAACTGTGTACAATGGCCACCCGAGGAGAAAAGTGGTTGTCTTTGACAGGTGGACATCTTACACAGCGTCATCACAATATGCGAGGAAGCGTGGTGGAATCAGGCTCTCGTCAAAATATTCAAAGTGAAAAAACTTGCTGTTTTTTGCAGGTTGGTGAATTTTTATAGAATTTTTGTTTTTTCGCTCTACACCTCTCATGCCCATTAAAGAATCATTTCTCTGTGAATCATTCTGGAAAAACGTTGATTAAAGGCACAAAAATTGTAAATTTTCAGTTACCAAGGACTCTTAAGCTAAGGAAATAACTAATCTTTGGCGGCCATTTTCTCACTTATTTTACCTCTGAAAAAAAGTGACCCCCACCTCCTTCTTTCGCAAATATCTCGACTTGTCTTCAAGATAAATGGATATTTTGTTAATCCAATTAAAGACAAGTGAACAAGCTTTAAGATGATACCAATAACTCTACATGCCCAAAAACTGACGAGAGCCTGATTCCACCACGCTGCCACGCATATTTGTTTAAAAAACGCAAAGGAGAAAGGAGGAAGTGGCCGTTATCCAGGTGACTGCTATTATTGTATAGGCAACTGTAGTTAATGTGGGGAGAAAGGAAATTAAGTGAGAGGAAGGAAATGGCTAGAGGAAGGGCAAGGCTGAAAGTGGGGGAGGTAGGAAAGGATAAGCTTAAAATCGTGAGGTGGATACGGGGAAGGGGGTAACTTGTGAGAAAAACGGATGACCTTAACCTGTATTACAGCCGTCGCTGAAACTAGAACGATGTTGCCATTTATTGGGCCGTTAGCTATGTTGCTATTATGCTTGACGAAGAAGCGAATGAACCCAGTCTGAATCTCTATTAGGCTGTAATCAAACTTGAGTTGTTTGGGGACGTTTTTTCGAGGATCTCAGTTCTATTGGTGGTGATGGACGTTATACACGGATGTCTCGACACACTAATAACCTTGCTGTGTTAAAATGGGCGTTAAAACCATACAGATATAAATGGCAGATCAGATGTTGCGGATTTCTTGCACAAAGACGTCAATACGTAAAATAATATTAGCACTATCCGAAGTTGAAGGCGGGTAAAAGGTCAGAGCAACAGACGGACGGGGGGGTTAGTGGTGGAATTCATATCAACAGCGAACACAGACGCGGATTATTTACAAGGTTTCTATCTCCAGTGCACACTGCCAAATTGATTCATTTGATTCAGTCGAAGGCAGCCAGATGTCCGTTCTTGGGGGGATAAAAGCTACTATTTTAGCATATTATTTCGAATGAATTCATCAGTGATCCTCATCATCAAACGAATTTGGTTTACAAGAATGCTATTCGAAATGGACCGTAGACATGGGACATGAACAGCCAATCACACGGCATAAAGTTGTAGCCCGCGAGTCACAATGTCACGATCATTTTTTTTTTGCGCAAGGAATGCAGTAATGGACAGTGTAGATTTGGAGAGGTTGATACTGACAAATCTGGAAAGCCATCAACATTCCCGTTGTCTGTAGTATTCAAGAACCTCTCAACACAGCAGCAGCGGTATGCGGCAGTCGGCATTTGAAGCCATTAACAAAGGAAAAATAGCTGTGTGGAGAACGAAAGGAAGTGTACACAATAAAACCACGCGAAGGTCAAAGGTTTTTTTTTTTATTCTTGTCTAATTCGACACAGCAACGAACAAGCGTATATTCATAGTGGACACAGAAGCCACCATTTCGCTACCTTAAAATTTCAAAGTTCTGTCTGACATTGTTGGCCGTTTTAAGTTACGAAAACCATGAGATCAAAAACCAAATGTTCTATCTGCACAATAAAAATCGTTAGATTTTGCGGAGTTGTAATCAAGATATTCAAAGAGTTGCATTCGAAAAAGCTTGACATGACGTGAACTCAAAATCTTTGACGTCAAATTTCTCAAATCTAGTTACTAAACAGATAGAAATTTGTAGGCTAATTATGAGGTAGCGACCTATCTTCCCGGCCTGATCCACTCCTGCCAATGAGCACCAGGTATTAGTAATTTAGCCCTATTAAAATATTTCTTTAATGTAGGTATTTTTACGTCCCCATCGTGGCGTCGGTAGCCTAGTGGTTAGGCTACCGGACTCGTAATCGTGAAGTTGCAGGTTCAGGGGTTCGAGCCTCAGCTGGGTCCGACGTTGTGTCCTTGGGAAAGGCACTTTACACGAATTTCCCACTTGGCTCGGTCCTATCGGAGATGGACGTTAAACTCGGAGGCCCCGCCTCTTAAATAACCTAATAGTGTTGATAGGGGCGTTAAACCTATACCATTTTCACGTCCCCATCGATATAATTTAGATAGGCTGGCTTCCGAACGTGCCTGTCAGGGCCAACTACCAGGGCTGAAAAGGATACATTCCAGCAAAACAACCAAGAGGAGGTCTCCGGATTTAGCGTCCATCTCTCATGGGGCAAGTGGGTGGAAATCCAGGGGTTCGAAAGACGGTTTTTACGTGAACATTTTATCACTCAGCTGACGTAATGG
>NW_004797454.1:911202-912691 GCF_000002075.1 Aplysia californica
CCTCTCTCTCTCTCTCTCTCTCTCTCTCAATCTCTTTCCCTCTTTCTTTCACAATAAGTTTTTTCCTCACTTCAATGCACCACCACACATCCACACCATGCAGACTAAAAGGTGACCCTTACATGGGTATGCGCCGGTACACAAATGTGGCGTAACACGGGAGTGCCGCGTTGCCGGGCAAAGTAACGAACCAACTCCGAAGAGAAACTAGCAGCTTTTGTACACAAAACCATTATTCAATGCCAGAATGTGCTATAATTTCATACAACTTTCATATATATATGTGGAAAACGGAACCTTTCTACCGGTTGCCTGACTCATTTTCTGGGTAGATTATTTTGAGAGGCGTTTATCTTGGTGTGATCTTTCACGCCTCTTTGAGAGTTTTGTTGGGGATTTTGACTACATGATAAATGTTTGGTAGATGTATAAAGTCCCCCTCAACCCACCAATGTGCCTTAAACCGCTATTCTAGCCGGTAGTGAGCGACGAAAACTAAATTCAATACCTCATGTTCAAGAACACCTTTATTGAGATTCAATACAGAATGGCCAGCACCTCAGCATAACAGTCCAGCTAATGGAACAAACAAACGTATACCACCGGCAAGCTGTTAAAATTTACAAAGAGGAGGGAGCAAAATTTTACCGGACTGAGAAAAAAAACTTGTTTCATTCTTTTAACAATTGTGTACTGACATTATGTGTTTTCTCTTGTTTGTTTGGGGTTGTTTTTTTTTCAACATTTAGATTTGGAATTTGAACAAAATATTTTTCTTTACCACATGCAACAGATACTACAGATTAAGAAACTGCAATTTAAAAAAATATTAGGCTCATTACATTTTAACCCCAGGTCAACAACATGTCCGAGTCATTTTGTTTTGTTTTAGTAGAGGTTTTACGGCGCTCGCAACTGCATAAGGTCATATGAGCGCCAGAAGATTAGAGGTGTTACAAGGGAGTAACAAACATAAAGAAGAAGAAGGGGAAATAAGGACGATAGATGTTTGATAGGAAAGAAGAAGCAGACCCCACCAGAGCACCCGCCAACCACCCACATGTCTGAGGCAGAGCCCCACAATCCCAAACAATCGCCAAATCAGCTGCATAACCTCTCTGTTATACAAACCCACAAAACAAGTATCCATTGTTTTATCATATTTTCTTCTCGAAAAGAAACGACATTTGAATTTAAAAGAAACATTCGATAGTGCAGATAGATTGCATGTCAATGAAAACAAAATGAAAGCTGCAAAAAAAAAAAGAAAAGAAAAGAAGAAGAGGCAAGACGTAATTGTGGCTTTCTCTAGGCTTAACACCTACAGGCACATGCATGCCCAAATGATTGTGCGTGAGTGCACACGATTGCGTTCTAGCATGCATACCTAATTCTCCCCCCCTCCTCTCTCTCTCTTTTTTTCTCTCTCCCTCTCTCTCTCTCTCTCTCTCTCTCTCTCTCTCTCTCTCTCTCTCTCTCTCCTTCTTTC
>NW_004797454.1:913545-917627 GCF_000002075.1 Aplysia californica
GAAAGCAGACAACAGAACATTGCTAGAGAGCAGGAAAGGAGATGAAAGGAGACAATTTTAGAGAAGAAAATTTTTCGGTCGCTACCTGTATTCGAACCCGGGACCTTTGAATGAGAGGCCAACACCTTAACCTCAAGGCCACGAGAGCCCCCCATCAAGATATTCAAAGGATTGCATTCGAAAAAGCTTGAGATATTTGAAACCAAAAGATTTTAAACGTCAAATTTCTGCGTTTGACCTCTAAAACGGCGTCCATTGCTTCACCTAAAACTCGATCACACTGCTTTAGGAAGTTACGCCAGTAACGATAACATACGTGTACTCCGTTTGACCTCTAACTCTGAGTCCATTGCTTCACCCGAAACCCCAGCACATCGCTCCTTCTCTTACACCAGCCCCTCAGAGTGATGAAGAGAACGATGATCTATTCATGGCGTGGTGATTCTGGAGGAATTCCAATCGGTCCGTGGGGACAGATCAGCTCATCGGGTCTTGTAAAAATCGTGGTCAGACCACCGAGGTAGAACAAGGTCAGAAGGTGCGACTGCAGTTTTGTTTTGTTTTGGTGAACGTTTCACGGCACTTGCAGCACGATTAGGTCATATGAGAGTCGAAGATTAGAGATGTTGCAAGAAATAAATTAGCACAAAAAAAGAAAGAGGTGAGATAACGACGATAGATGTTTGATAGGAAAGAAGGAGCAAACCTGACTACTATTCCACAAAACACCCTCTACGGTTTTGGAGACAGCTATGATATGACTGATTGTAAATTTTTTGACACCCCCCCCCTTCCCCCACCTTCTTCCCTCCCCCAAATCAACAAAAACTAGGACCGATATCATATTGGAAGCAGGCTCCTTATCCCTGCTCTTCAACAAGGCCAAAGAGGGCTCAGGAGCGTCCAAAAAGAAAGATGAAAAAATCTAATTTTTTGTATATAAATGTTTTTTACACCCCTATCATTACCACAGTTTTGATCATTTAAAAAGGTTTAATTCTACCTAATCTGTCAAGGCCAACACGGAGATAAACATTCTCCTCACGCATGAATCGAACCGAGATCTTCTGCATGAGACAACGAAGGTATAACCGCTAAACTACAAACGTCGGTGAAGAAATAAGAAGATATTTGATTCACTTACATACTCCCAGACCTGGGAACTGAACTCACGTCTTCTGCATGCAATGGCAAAGATTTCAGCCCTTACACAACAGGTCGTAGTTGGGGTAGTTTAAATATTCATATTTGTGGGGGACTACAATGCTAATGTAAGAGTCCTTAAACCAACAATTTTTTTCCAGCTTGAAGTTCTTTTTTTTTAAGGTTGATTTGATGAAATCAAAGAGGCGACTGGAATGGCATCAACAGAGACAGGAAAGATGCCATACTGCCTTGTTCCAGTGGATGGATATTAATTTCCAAGCAAACCCCCAACTGTTACTGTAACCTGTAACGTAATCAAGGAAAAAGTTTCCTCACCTTTCTGTAGAAACACAGTAGGCCTACACATGGACGGTAGCTAGAGTTTTGAAATTCAAAATAAAAATGTTTAATTCCATCGCGAGTCATCATTTATTGTTTAAATACCTAGAACAATATCAGATTTAGAAGTGGTTCGTATTTCCATATTTCCCAAAACTTGGTTTGTGATAGGAAATAACATTAAAAAAATATTTTTAACATTTACCTCATGGTTTTCTCAGAGCCCCTTGTATTTAACAGTGCAGTTACAAAAGGAGAGCCTCGGACTCTAATCGCGAACTGAAACCATTTTCCATTTTGACAGTTGTGGCTTATAGCGGAATCAAGTAAATTATTGGTTTAGTAAGAGTTTACGGTACTAGCCACACAAATAATGCCTTAAAATAAAGGCCAAAGCTTAGAGGTGTTACTAGACCGGAGGGTGACATACAAAGAAAAGAAAAAGGAGAGATAAGGATGATAGACCAAGTTTGACAGGAACGAAGGAGCTTCTGAACTTCTGAAGAAAACAAGAAAATATAAATGAGACAAATCTACTCACACTCGTTTCACATAAAAACTGGAATGGTAACAACATAGTCTTTGTTTCCATAATCACTCACATTATTACCTTGCCTGTTCTTGAAAGCCTCTTTGTTTGAGTGAAGTATTTGTTGTTATTGTGCATTCTGTTCCTTTTCCCACTTCCATGACAGAAAGCCTAAGCCGGAGTTTCGCAGTATGAAAGACATAATACATAATGTAAATCAATAGCCAGCTCAATGAAAAGATATTGAATGGGTTCTGTACTCGTGCGTACGGTTCACAATTACCTTAGTTTGGCGTGATAATGGTGTAGGAGGCCTTGAATCAACTTTTGCCCCTTTTTCCAGCTTAGCATTCCTTTTTGAACTCTTTGTTTGTTGTACTTTTTGGTTTGTTTCTTTGCTGTTATTGTTGTTTTCGATGCTGTTATTTGTTTGGGCTGTGGCTTCTTTCAGGAGAAAATGAGGGGGGGGGGGGGGGGGGAGGGGGAAGAAAAATTAAAGACTAGACTCAATAAGCAGAAAGATTAGGAACTGCCAAAAAGAACAGAAACCAAACTTTTGCTGGCATGTTCAAGAGAGGCATCAAAGAAAATAATAAGCCTACTACACGGCACAATTTCCGCTCTTTTACCATTCCCCAACTTAAAGAAGACTTGAGACCAAAACAAAGCACTGGTGTTTTCGACCAATTCACCCCGCTCTAACACTGTGCTTAAAATTACAATATATAGAAGTCTGCTCGTGTTGACACGGATCTAAGTTTGGCGTAATGCCAACTTAAGAGTTTTTGAAAATAGGTTTTAATGCCCCTCAATGACTCTACCTTTTACGTGACTTTAACTCTCTTTCTCCAAAAATTTAGTCGCCTCTGCATCAAGTTAAGTTGGAAAGTCTAGACAAGATTTATAAATAAGGTAGGTTTAGAAAAAGAGCCAAATCGAGATAACCATCAAACAGACCAGTATCCTGCTAAAAGTTTTATGAGCTATTATAATGGTAATAGCTTTTATCGAAAAACTGTTGCCACGTAGGACTATCTCTGTTGGGAGTCTCCCCATCAACAGTTAATATGATATGTGACACAAGCTTTTCATGCCATGTTCCACTCGTCAAGTCTGGGAGCGCAAAAATCAATGACGCCATACGCCTCATTAGCCAAGTCGTCTGCGTATGTCTGCGTGACCGCTCAGGGGAGCCAGGGGACCAGTGACCACATTTACAACGATTGTTTCCGCTTCAATCTTCGAGTATCTGTTGATTGGTCAAATAATTCGCGTCACTTATATGCTTGGCGTCACGATCCGTCTCTTAGAACAAGAGCGTGGAGTGGAGCTGGAGGAAGAGGTATCAATAATACGCCATTAAGAGTGTGCTATAAATTTGCTGCTGATAGCATTCAAGTTGCCTTGTAGTTTATGGCGTGTTAGCTCGACACCGGGAACCTTCCAGCATTATAGTTGTTTGTCTGTTTGAGAAAAGAGAAGCACATCGACACAATCATTGTCATTTAGTGCAGGGTAAAAGTAAGACAGACAGACAGACAGACAGTAACAACAGAGGGAAAAAGACAAGTCTAAGCGTCCACCAAGGCAAAGAGTATACTCACAGATGTAATACACCCCCCCCCCTTCCAATTTCCTCCATAATTCCTCACTCCCCTTCTATTTCTTTCAGTTTAGGTTTCTACTGTTTTTCTTTTTTTTAAATAGAGGTCTTACGGCGCTCGCAACTGCATAAGGTCATATGAGCGCCAAGGGGTGGATGTCAACAGAGAAGTCCTTATTCTGTTCACCTCTCTAGCTTCAACAGCATAAAGTCTGCTTCGACTATCAAGGCACCCCGGAAATAGTGGGTCACAAGAGTGTGACAAATATACAAAAGAAGGAGAGGACAAAATTACAATAGTAAGGATTAGGAAAGAAAAAGCAGCAGTTGGTTCCCTATTGCAGTTCTGGCACAGTTATGAGCATGATATCGATGAATCAGCCCATTTACAATTCTACTGTGCGTAAGAACAGGTGAATGGGAGTGGCTTAAAGACACTTCAGTCAGTAGCACCGCCCCCGGGGG
>NW_004797454.1:918956-920349 GCF_000002075.1 Aplysia californica
ACAGACAGACAGACAGACAGACAGACAGACAGACAGACAGACAGACAGACAGACAAACAGACAGAAAAGGGATGGCATATTGATAAACAGGAGGTGGGTGAAGTCGAGAGTTTGTTTGAGTAAAGAGAGGCAGAAGCACATAGATCTAGACCCAATAACAGTCATTTCGTAGTACAGGGGACAGATAGACAGGAACAACAGAGAGAGCGAAAAGAAGTATAGGACCTACCAGTGACGCCTTCCAACCACCCACCCATGTGAAGCCGAGAGGAAAAGACAGAGAAATTACAGAGTACATCACAAGCGCGTACGCATGCGTGCGTGTGTTTATCGGTATTTTCGTGTGTGTTCGTGAGCATAAAATGAGGCATGAACTCAGGTGTCAGTGGAGTGAAGCATACAGACTTTGATTAGTTAGGATAGAGAGAGGGGGAAATACAAATAAAAGTCGAGGTGGGATTGCCTTAGGTGATTTCAAAGAAAGAGAACTGTATCCGCTAGTTGATTTAGCCAGTCACGGGTGTCGAGATCGAACTATCGATTTTCATCTTTTCAATAATGCAGCTCGTTTTCTGGCTGTGTCGGGACTAACCAGTGCGGGTCGTTAAAATCCTGCTTGGTACCGATTCTATCCTTTTGAGTTTTGTCCCTGCTTTTGGTCTGGCTACTGTTGTTGCTGTTGCTCTTGTTTTTCGTGTCGTGGTTATTGCTGATTGATTTTTTAAAAATACATATTGGTGGTGATTATGAGGTTGTTGTTATTGCTGATGTCTTTAATGTTGTTGTTGTTGTTGTTGTTGTTGTTGTGGTTGTTGTTGTTGTTGTCGTCGTGGTTGTGTTCTTGTTCTTGCTCTTGTTGGTGGTGGTGGTACAGCTGCTATTTGTTTCTGTCATTGTTGTTGTTGCTTTTGTTGTTATTTTTCTTGTTGTAAGTTTTGCTGTTGTTCTTGGTGTTTTCAAAGAGGAAAAGAAAGAGGATCATGGCAACAACAACGACGATGACGACAACGACAATAACGGTCCGGATGTCGCGGAGGAAGGGGACAAGCGCAAGGACAAGGAGAATATGTGCCACGGCATAACTATAATCTTAAAATTGTACAACACACAAGAAAAGCCTGTCATATCGAAGGGGCAGTCTGGGGAAACTTGAATGATGATATGCCCGAACATTACACATCACTTTACATAAACCAAAGGTTACCTTCAAATCCACCGCTGAATGCAGTTCCAATGTCTATTGAGTGTTCAGGAGCTGCTTGAAATTAGACCACATGATTTATTTAGTTTTGATTTGATTTTTGTTGTTGTTGTTGTTGTTGTTTTAAGAACTTTTAAATGTTATTTGTTTTGCTCGGTTGATTTATTGATTGATTGATTGATTTATTTATTT
>NW_004797454.1:922441-925326 GCF_000002075.1 Aplysia californica
CACACACACACACACACACACAGAGAGAGAGAGAGAAAGAGAGAGAGAGAGAGAGAGTGTGTGTGTGTGTGTGTGTGTGTGTGAGGGGGGTGGATAAATGAGAGAAAATGGGATAAAGTGAGAAAAAGAGAGAGAGAGGGTGAGAGAGAGAGAGAGGGGGGGAGTGTAAGAGAGAGAGATAGAGACAGAGACAGAGACAGAGAGACAGAGAGAGAGGGGGGAGAGATAAGGGGTGACAAAGAGCGCGCTGCCTCTTGGGTTTTCACTGCATTAAAACCAGAGTAGCTTCCCGTGCATCTGTCTCCGAAGTTGACAGCCGATCCCCCAGATCCTTGAGTGATAATGGAAACTGACACCTCGAAAGCTTTTTAGGTAACAGAGGCTTGGGCCTAGCTTAGCGGTTAGTGGGTTCAATCCCACAATAAATATCATCCATATTTATGTCGATGACACAGCGTTTAGGTGGATGGTCACTGGGGTATGTCTTTGACCAAGGCACGATAACCCTTGACTCAAATAAAAAAAAAAAAAATAAGTGTTGCACAGCGGCGACCAACAATGGCGAGAATAATGGCACAGTCGAAACTGTCAGAGACGGCCGTTTGTACAGTGGATTGTCTTATACAGGTGTCCCGTAGAGCAGGTTCGATTGCACATCTGTATGTTTCAATATATGGCATTTACATAAATGTATTTATGTAAGCTTATAATGCATTTATGTATTTATGAACTGTATGTCTGTATGATATACTGTGTTATGCCATTATAGTTGCCGTAAAACTCACTGGAACTGAAAACCAAATTTCGCTAAGGATATCAATAACGAGAAGTGGGATTTTCTTTAAGCATGTGAAGTCACCCTTTGTACAAGATCATGAATACTGGTAACCAGCTGCGTAAGTAATAATAATAATAATAATAACTGCACTTATATAGCGCATATCCATGCTGAGGAGTATGCTCATGCGCTTTAAAACTATTATTACCCCAGCAGACCCTCTGAGAACACTCAGAAACATTCTCAGCTTCCGCGGAGGGATACTGTGCAAGCTGCGGATTTCACGCGCTCAAACACTATCAAACTGACAAGATCTTTCACTGTCTATAGCCGGGTACTCATTTTCACCTGGGTGAAGTGAGGACAATTTGTGCAAAGTGTCTTTCCCAAGGACACAACATCGGGCCCCTGACGGGATTCGAACGCACGACCTTACGGTTGAGAGTCCGAGAGCCTAACCACTAGGCCACCAACGCCAAGTAAAGTGGGTAACCTACGAGAACAGTCACCTCGAAACTCTAGGTTCAATCAAAATGAGGTCTACGTCTAAATAAGTGTCCAGTTCATTCCAGCAGGACTATAATTAATTGCTTCTGAACACGAAGCCAGACCAAGCGCTTAAAGTTTGAGTTTGAGTAAAGAGAAGCTTATCTACACAATAACGGTCATATTGTAGTGCAAGGAGGGAAACAACAGAGGGAAAGAAAAGAAATAGGACCTACCAGTGGCGCCCCCAACCACCCGCTGGGCCAAGCGCCCCAACATGGAACTTCTTTGCATTGTCTCTATTAGATTTCAATTGCACAATTTTTGTAAATCTTTCACGACTCGATCAATACAGTTTAAATCATTTAGAAAGCGGGCTGTTCCCTCGATTGTTGCTAGAGTCAACTCAGACTGAATGGGAAACATAATTCCAGCAGAAAAACGGAAATAATTATTAGCTAAATGAAACTTTTCTTAGGAGAAACATTTGTCGTTTCTTCAGTGCACAAGGCGTAGAGACGGTCCATTTACACCACATGCTGTAGACTTTTATGTAGGTATTTTTACACCTCCATTGACACAATTTGGATAATTTAGGAGGTGGTCTTTAACACGCCTCTCAGAGCCAACCTGAGCTGAGAGGGATACAACATCTCAGCAGAAAGTCCGAGATATCAGAATTCGATAACTTCTCTCCACTCGGGAATCGATCTCTGGTCTCGTCCACGCGACAGCGAAGCACGTACCGCTACACCAAAAAAATGCCTGTTTTGTTCAATAACAAACACGCATACTTGTGCTTGCAGATAGGAAAACACGCTTTATATGAGTTGGCAAAATAAGGTTGTGTAAGGTCCAGGAAAAAGGACGGAAGATTTAGTTTACTTTTAGTGTGAAATGTTTAGCACAATTCAACACAAATATGTCATTTTATGTGCCAAAGTTCTTTAGAGGCAGTACTAGAAGAGTGAAAAAAAACTAAGAAAATGAGGAAAGATAAGGACAACAACTGTTTGCTAAGGAAGAAGCAAACCACACCAGAGTGTCCACCAATCCCACAAAAGAACGATTGTAAAACAGTTGTAAAACATGGACAGTAAACAAACTTAATTATGGTATATTTATAGTATAGTACATGTAACGGTTTATTACCCCATTCAGAATTGTAATGTTAGACAATAGCCTGCAAAAGTAGAATTGAACTCTAACGCTTCCAATTTGGAATGCGATGCATTTGTGCTGATAACCCTAGTTCGAATCTGTAATGTGACGTTCATGGACTATGGTTGTTGATGAGTTTTCAAGTTTTCCGAGCAACTAACTAAGCTGGGTATTGTCGGAGACGGACATTGAATGTGGGGGTTAAGCGTCTGAATCATCTTACAGTGTTGAGAAGGGTATTGAACCTACACCACAGCATACCATACATATTCCAGCAAAAGTTTCTCCTGACGACACCCAATGGTCTACGCAATAACTGTCAGTGTACACTAGTTCTATTCAAATTATAGCTCGACCTTTATACGCGTACATGCTATATCGCGGAGCGAAGATCATTTCAGAAAAAGAGCAACATAAAGAAAGGGGGAGAAAGAGAGAAAGGGGGAGAAAGAGAGAGAGG
>NW_004797454.1:929554-930834 GCF_000002075.1 Aplysia californica
GGGGGGGGGACAAACAACACAAAACAAGAGAAAATCAATTATTGGCAAGCAGGAGAGGCAGTACTGTCGACACAACTATGTGATACGAAATAACACTTTTGGGAATTCGAATTAAGTTCTGCCACACCCAGTATGATAATGGCTGATATATTAACAATAATAAACAATAGCTATTATAATTAAAATAACGCCCCCGGGAGTGGAGTATAACATCGAAATAAATAACGACGTAAACAAAATAATTTGCCTTCCTAAAAGGGACATTTTCATCCTACTAGGTCAAAACAAGTGCTTTTTATGTCTTCCCTGGGTAGTTGTAGCCTACTGCAGCAATAACATAATAATATATTTTTCTGACAAACAAGATGTTTGTCTAATTTTGACTATGAAATACAGTAGAGTAGAGCGGACCAGAGCTAGATTAGATCTATACTAGGTGATATGATGAAAGTTAACACCATGTTTAAGCACCATGCACATGTGCCTAAGAGCTGAGAGCCCTTCATTTAACGTCCAGTTCCATTTGCATTAATTCAGTAAAATATCAGCTTCGATAGACGATACCCCGGTAGTCAAAAGTGAAAAAGACTTTCGACTGAACAAGTGTTAATTTAATATTTCTAGATCTAGATCTAGATCTAGATCTAGATCTAGATCTAGATCTAGATCTAGATAGCTAAGATTATAAAAAAAACAAAAAAACCAACAACAACATAATTTAGTTCTAGTAAAAGTATACACTATACAGTGAGTAAACGTTGTCTCTTACCAGTTACATTGGGCATTGCGTAATTTGTTTTGAGGTTTTTTGTTGTTCTTTTTAAGACGAGCTAATGGAGAGTTCGATCTTCCAACGCTCTCCCGACACAATACAGCTCTATTCCTCACGTAAATGTGAAACCCCATAACACAGAAACCATCCAAACGTAGAATATGAGAGCAAGAAGGCATGAAAAAAACGAGCAAAAATAAAAAAAGAGAAAAGAACAACTCTCGTGATTTTGTTTGACTCTCGGGCGGCTGGCTTTCCTTGTGATTGTTCTGTGCAATGTTTGTTTGTTTGTTTTGAGACTTCCATTGTGCTCAGCAAAACCTCACTAGGCCTACTGACACGAACAAGGAGACTGTGTGTTTTCTCTTGAGCGAGACAGTTTCTTTACGCATTTGAATTCAGTATCAGTGGTGTGTTTCCCTGTTTGTGTATGTGTGTGTGTGTGTGTGTGTGAGTGAGTGTGTGTACGTGTTGCGTGTGTGTTTGTGTGTGTGTGTGTGTGTGTGTG
>NW_004797454.1:934612-936243 GCF_000002075.1 Aplysia californica
AAAGAAGCGGTTTACTAGGGTGATCCAGCCAGCCGAGATGGAGAGCATCCACGTCATATAAATATCTTTATTCCCAGCTCAACAACGTTCAAGAAGGCTAGCCACGTTTACCACATGGGCGACCTTCGCCTGCCAAAGATTAAAATGATATGGTGAACTGAAGAAAAGGCTTTCCTGGAATGACGAGGCATTCCCCATACCACATAGGGAGAAGAATAGAGACGTCAGCTAAAAAAAAAAAAAGACCGCGAGAAACTCACCTCTCAGCTTAGATAGATCTAAACCCCACACATTCACTGTTCTCATTTCAAAAGACATTTTTACTGATGAAGATCGGCCTGATCAATCATCTTCATGCCCATTGCAATCTACAACCATGGGGGACTAGTTTGAGTACAGAAGCTTATCAACTTCTTGCAGACCATAATGACATGGCAACAAGACGTTATTCATCAGGAGCTCAAAAACGCCAAATTTCTCTATTCGAAAAAGGGAACAGTCATGCAACAACCACAGAAGAATATCTCACTCTCTCTCTCTCTCTCTCTCTCTCTCTCTCTCTCTCTCTCTCTCTCTCTCTCTCTCTCTCTCTCTCTTTCCTGGTTAATTACAAAACCGACCAAATCCTTGCTGTAGTCTTCTTCAACTGTATCAATTCAACACATGGAATACGGACACCTGCCAGGAGTCAGTGTGTCTAAAAAAAAGGGACGTGGAAAAGTTGACATGATCTCTGCCCCTTGTCAACTACAGGGTAAGTGTCAGAAACAGAACCAGGAAATGTATTCTAAGTCTTATATTTAATTTTCGTGTAAATTGCTTGTGTTTTTTAGCCCCTATCGACACCATTTAGTTCCTCTTGGAGGCAGGCTTCCAACCTTGCCAGTCAGGGTCAACCCGGGCTGAGAGGGATATAACATCCCACTAGAAAGGCCGAGATACATAGAAAGTAATGTTTCCTTCCACTTGGGAATCGTAGGAGTACACAGCATCTATCCACACGACCAGAGCTTTCGACACGGTCAGACGTGAAGAGCAATTGAAGTTTGGCTGCACACCTCGCTCCGCCTTGCCACAAGTATTATTCGCCTCTCTTGCAGTTACAGTGTGGCCTTACCTTAATCGGAGATGACTATATAATGACTTACTTTTTTGTCTCCGCCCTAATTCAGATGACAAGGCCGCCTCGCGCAAATGTCGCACACACGTCTTCCTTAAAAACTGTCTTACAAAAGTGCAAATCAAGACATGCTTGAAGTCTCATAAAATTAAGAAGATTCGTCAGAAACATAATCTCAAGGCCATACCGCCTGGCGATGCAACACCTGCAATGAACATGGTTACGAAGACACAAAGAAAGGGCGAACTGCTAAAAATTAAATTATATGTATAGGTTAGAGCCACTAACTCTAATAATTAATCTGTCATGCAGTAACAGAACAGTGCACCTGTGCTGGGTCTGCGGTAGGCCTTTTGGCGCCAGTTTTAGTCGGATTAGTCAACTGCTGAACAAACTTGTGAACCTTCCAACTCCGCGTGAAGGTGGACAAACAACAATAATATGTTTGTTTGCTTTTTTGTCTACCTGATTGTCTGTCTGTCTGTCTGTCTGTCTGTCTGTCTGTCTGTCT
>NW_004797454.1:938120-939798 GCF_000002075.1 Aplysia californica
CTCTCTCTCTCTCTCTCTCTCTCATTGGATCAAAGCTAAAGGTAAAAAACTAACAACAACAAACAGTGGTTTTAAGGCAATCTATTGGCCAGGATATGGTATGAGGCAAATAGCAGTTCCCTTGACCTTCTATTGCATGTGGGCACTCTGTCAAAGACTTCAACTTCAAGGCACAATGCACAATGGACTCAGCTGGGTTTTTTGTGTGTTTTTTTGTTCCCCCCCCCCCTTTTTTCGTTGATCGGTTGACCTGTCAATAGCCATTTAGATCAAGGTATGTCACACAGGCGGTGAAACGAAAACTTGACAGTTTGGCCCTTTGTTTAGGTTACAGATCTAGGGCCTACTTTCTCAGACGCCATTATATTTTAACAGAACCATGCGCTGCTCTGGAGAGATACAGACATCAAATGTATGATTTTGAGAAAAATAGCACAATAGCTATCGCTTTGATTTATTCAAACAAGTAAAGTACTGACAAGAAAACGTATTGTTGTATTTTTCTATATTATTTTTTTAAAATCTTTCCACCGATGAAATGATTATTCCGCTGCAGCATTTCGAGTCAGTAAAATCTGGCCAGCAGGGGTCAAAATGCGGTCAGGTCAAACCAAATGGGGGAAAAGAAAGAAAAATAAAAACAAGCGCAATGCTCGAGAAGAAACGACAGTGGCCGTGATGCAATCCAGTAAGGTTTCTGTCTTGACAGACTGGATATAGAGTCTAGATCTAGATGCCCAGAAAACGTCTCGAAGCACCAATACTAATTAGATCTAGATATAGATCTAGATCTAATAATGGGGGGCGATTCTCTTCTCGAGCCTATCGTATCGCTGGTAGAACTAGAAGGCGACTTACCGGTTCAGTTCAGGTGTGTGTGTAGATCGTGTGTGGTCAGTGGTGTGTAGGTGTGTCATTTTCTTTGTCAACAAGACGCGTGGTGACAAGTTATGCCTTGCCGTGTGGCAGATTTAGGACTTTATTTGGCGTTTTTATTGTTAAAAAATGATTTAAAACAAACTTTAGGTTCTAATAAGCAAGATGGTGTTGGCGAGAGGCTACTTTCTGAGATTGTGATCTAAATTCCCAGTCTATCACCATGAGATGAGAACTACAAGACGACGGCTGACTGATTGGGTCTCCTGCTGGTAAGTCAGTTGCTGTTATTAGGCTAGATCTACTGTTGCACGGAGAGCAAAGTTGACAAGGAACATCCCTAGACTGTGGTCAGATCTAATCTAGATAGATCTAAATCTAGATCTAGATTCTAGCTTGCCTAAATAACTGTAAAAACATAGGCCTAGAGAGATCTAGATAGAGATTGTAGATCTACTACTAGATTCTAGGGACTAGGGACTATAGATAGATCATCATGATCACCACTTTTACTTTTTCAAGCCTCCAATGTTTCAATTCAAAGTGTATTGTAAACTTCTCAAAATCGAAGGCAAAGACAACATATGCCTTGACTGCTGCCAACCATCAATGTTGGATGATTTTCCAGCTTCTCTTCAAGTTTCAAGTCATTTATTGCACTGAGAGTCTGAGTGAGTAGCCTATTCTACACATCTTGTGAAAAAGTTAGTTAATTTTGATCCATTCACTTAGATTTCTAAATCTAGATCTAGATCTAGATCTAGATCTACTTTTGATTGAACATGTCCCCATCATGTTCAGC
>NW_004797454.1:940804-941890 GCF_000002075.1 Aplysia californica
GGGGGGGTGTCAGGTCTTATGCTCCACAGGATCTTATCACCGTTAGGGTTGTCAGTTTGAAGCCAAATATCCCTTTCTCCCTCTCTCTCTCTGTCTTTTTCGTCCCTCTCTCTCTCTGTCTCTGTCTCTCTCTCTCACTCTCTCTCTCTCTCTCTCTCTCTCTCTCTCTCTCTCTCTCTCTCTGTGTCTCTGTCAGTTTCTCGCTCATTCTGTTTCCTTTCCTCCCTCCCTCTCTCTTTTTGCATCTGCTTGTCTCTTTTTTCTCTCTTTCTCTATTTCTCCCCCCTCTCTCCTTTCCCCCTCCCTCTCTCTGTCTCTCTCTCACTTCCTGCGCCTCTATTTTCCTCTCTCTGCCGCACCTATTTATAAACACACACACACTCATCTTTGGTTTTCATCCAAGTGTCAAAGTTGGACTAATTAATTAATACAACAAGTTATAGAGATGATGCTGGGTGTTGTTTTGTTTTTACTTTGAATGGTGGTGGAAATTAACCTTTCCTTTGTATTTGTCATTGTTTGCTGTAATACATTTTAATTGTAAATGGCAGCCTAACATCATCCTGAAACCCTTTGTCTATGGCCTGGAACTAGTCAAATGTGTTATCGCATTATTGTCTCAAACAAGTTTTTACTGAGCCTGTACATCTGAAATGTAGCGTAAGACTAAGACGTACATCATTGAAAGCTTGGTTGGATGTATTGGCCCAGGGGAAGCATGAACATGATCAGTAATTTGTTGTGCTACAGTTAAGCTTTGGAATTTTCAGTAACGGGTATTGTTAAAATTGAGGTAATGCAAGTAAAGTAGAGTAAGAAACTTGGTAATAATGAAGTATAAATGTTAAGTCTAACAAGCTAGTGCAACTACTAGCGGAAGTATAGAAATTCGTCACACTTTTTGCTAAATGAACTTTCTTTTCAGTGGAGGCATAGATGAGGAAGGAGATACTGATACTGGACTTGGGTTTTATGAACCGATTACATTTAACATAGTCCATTACGAACAGAAATTTGATTCAAAGAGGGCAGAAGGAAATAGCCTACTTTAAAAAAAACATTTAAAGGTAACTTTCTTTTTTGGCC
>NW_004797454.1:942144-945104 GCF_000002075.1 Aplysia californica
CCCCCCCATGGATGTTGTGTCACTAAAGTATTTGATTGGTTCAAAGACAAATTTTTGTAGTACACAAACGATCATAGCAAGTTACTGGTAAATGTCATAATATCTCAAGTTACCACTTTTCTATGGGTCAGCTCTTTAAATTGTAACTTGTTTATGAGTCTTACTTTTTGAAAATCGTTTTGATGTTTAGACATACGCCTCTTTAGGGTGAGCAGGTGATTGAAGGGCGCCACTGGTAGGTCCTGCTTCTTTACTTTCCCTCAGTTGTTTCTTTCTGTTTGTCTGTCTTTAAATTAATTTGCGGGTGGTTGACGGGTGCGCTCTGGTGTGGTTTGCTCCTTTTTTTCTATCAAACATCAATCATGTTGGTCTCTCCCCCTTCTTTTCATGTCTGTTACTCTCTTGTACATTGTAACACCTCTACTTTTCGGCACTTATTTTATGACCTTATTGTGTTGCAAGTGCTGTAAAACTCTTTCATATGTCTTACTTTTTCCCAGGACTAAACGGCCATTAGATCTTTTGTGTCGATGTGCTCTCCTTTACCCAAACAATACAAAAAAGAAAAAAGAAATTCAAGGCTGTTTTGTGATTTTTGGAAAGTAATATTTTTCTGAAATTCCCTTTTTTTTGCGTGTCTGTTGTTGTGTTGAAACGGCGAGACTTTAGAAAAGGATCTCATTGCTAGTGTGTCATATTGTTTCCACCTTTAAAAAAAATTCTGGCAACAGGGCGTCTTGTTTTCGTTTTTTGCCCTTTTTGGACATGGTCGTCTGGAGATTGTTTTCCCCTATGAACATGGTCGTCTGGAGATTGTTTTCCCCTATGAACATGGTCGTCTGGAGATCGTCTTGAAATTGCTTTCCTCTATGAACACGGTGTTTTCCCCTATGAACATGACCGTCTTGAGATTGTTTTCTTCTATGAACATGGTCGTCTTGAGATCGTCATGAGATTGCTTTCCTCTATGAACATGGTCGTTTTGAGATTTCTTTCCTCTATGAACATGGTCATCTTCAGATCGTTTTCCCCTATGTCGTCATGAGATTATTTTCCCCTATGAACATGGTCGTCTTGAGATTGCTTCCCTCTATGAACATGGTGTTTTCCCCTATGAACATGACCATCTTGAGATTGTTTTCTTCTGTGAACATGGTCGTCTTGAGATCGTCATGAGATTGTTTTCCCCTATGAACATGGTCGTCTTGGGATTGTTTTCCAGCAGCAACGAAATCCCATATAATGTTCGGTTCTTATTTTCATTAGTGTGGTACTGATGGCACGTGTATTGTTTGTTTTTTTATTTTTAAAAAATAATATGATTGTCATGAGATTGTTTTCAATATCAAAGAAATTTCAAGTTAATTTTTCGTATTTCGTTCAAAGCTATAATGTTTGTATCAAAGGCACTTGCACTTCGTGTTTTGCATTAAACAAAGTCCTCTATATTATCCAACACGGTTTCTTTTTCAGGTTGATTTCTTCTGGGGTAGGGGTTCCTGAATTGTTTCAATGCAGCCTTTTTCAGTCACACGTATCATCATGTTTTGTATAACGAACAATGCCGGGACGCGGAAATCTTTTCGTTTTGTGCAATTTTTGCTAAATGCTATCATGAACGTGTTTCAAATACAAAGAATATAAAATAGTACACTCATGGGAGCTAAAAAGCTGTTTGCTATGCGTGTGTTCGCTCTGCGCGTGCAAGAGACTATACCACCCCCACGCCCCACCATTAATAAAAAATTCGTGCTCCCTGTTCTACCTTTTTAGTACCCCTCCCCGCCGCGCACCGGTTTCCTTTTACAGTTAAGTTCCTCTTGTGTCATGCCTTTTGTCCGACACCACAGATATTACAATTGATCGCTGTGCATGATACTTTGCTATTATAGTGTGGTGACAGGTGGCCAAAGAAAGCCACGCGCACAATACGAGGCAAGGGTAGGAAATGAAAAGAAAATGTTCAATGAAGAGTTCTTTTTTTAAATTGAAGTACAATGGCTTCTGCTTAAGAACCAGGTCATCAGAGGGGACACACAAACGCCGAATTACAACAACATAGCTCTGTTCTTACCGTTTTTGGCATTCTGGTTATCTCGTTTGTTTATTCTGGAATGAAATTCGTCCCGTATGCAATATTGACGCCCAATGACATATCGATAGGGTTTGGGGGAGGGGGCTTTTTGTTTGTTTGTTTTTATATAAAACCAAATACTCATTTTACATGTATGTGCGCTTGTTTGTCAGTGCTCTGTGTTGTTTGGAGGTAAGAAAAGGTTGCTTTAAGCTCTTGGGTGAATTTCCACAACGCTGCATTGCCATGGTGATTCAGAACCTGTCCCAACACTTACTTAATAAGCGACAGAGTGACCAGGGAAGGAGTTTGCTGTTGGAAAACTATCGGACACCTTGGCTACATGAGGAATGAGCTATGGGTGTGTGCCGGGTGCTCAAGTGCGGTTTATTCCTCCTTTCCTACCAAACATCTAGTACCGCCCTTATGATACCTTATCGCTCTTCCTTTTCTTTGTATGCTTTTCTCTAGTAACACCTCGAATCTTCGACACATATTGATCTCAAGGAAAAAAAAAAACAAAGCGTGAAAAAAGAACCTATGGAAAAACTCTCAGCGATTTATCCGACCAACAGAGCTCACAGGCGTGCCCCAAAGCGTTCTGTATTTATAAGTGAATGTACAGTGTGAACACATAATACTCCACACACGTTCGCGCTACCCCCAATTCCCTTCTTCCCCCCAGTTACCTTTTCCTTCATTAAAAATGACCTTTCATTATTGGATGTGGCAATATGTGGTAAAACAGGGCGATTCGAAAAGTGAATATGCATGAGCTCAAGCAGGGCTCTTTGGTGGGTTTATGTTAAGTCGCGTTTAAGCACAAAGGGGCTATCCCGAAACATGCTGTTTTGAGAAAATCGAAGGTAAAGTTTTTGCCCCCCCC
>NW_004797454.1:946107-947162 GCF_000002075.1 Aplysia californica
CCCCCCCGGTCGATGCACATTTCAATATTAATATCATACATTCCCGCCCTCCCATCACGCGACTTTCTCTGCCTCCACCTTTCCCGTTCCTCTTTTCTTTTTCTTTTTTTTTTTTTTTAGTTCTGTTTTCCGCGCAGTGCAAGGCTGCGCGTGGAGGGGACTGCTCATTGTGCGGAGAACGAACGCGGACTGTTTGTGTATTGCGTGTTGGGTTATAAGTTGTGTCATTGGTGATTTCTGAGGACAGATACATTTTTGATTTTATTATTGAATGTGAAACAAAAATTTTGGAAAATGGAACAGGTGATGGTGTGGGGTTTTTTTTTGTTATCAAGATGTATACGTAACTCTTGCCCTCCTCTTGTTGACGTTTTGAAGCGAATTTTGTGTGTTATTTATGTTGGCGGTTTTAGAGCTCCTGTGGCATATTATTATATCTTACTTTTTAAAACTATCGTAATATATTGTGTATCTGTTGTTTTTGTCTGTGTGGTTGTATTTGATGTGGGTTATTTTTTCAGTGTTAAGTAACCGCATGCCTTTGTGTTGATATGGCTTCTCTTCAACTATAAAGGCGTCTGTGTTGTAGTGGTTGGGCGCTTCGCTGCTGTCGCACGCAGGAGACACCGAGTGGGGGGAAATTGTTATCGATTATCTCTGTCTGTCTGCTGGGATATTCCCTCCTACTCCAAGCCCGGACTGCTGGCCTTGACAGGCAGAAGGATCGGAAGCCCGCCATCTAAAATATATATCTAAATTGTGTCGTTGAGTGCGTGAAAACACCCTCATGTAGCATTTATATTTTCTTCAAAAGAATACTAAAGATGGTACACACACGCTTGAGCCTCGCCCCGAGTCTGGGCCATTCTGGGCCCGGGCGTCTGTAGCCTTGGGAAAATCGATGTGTGTGTGTGTTTGAGTGTGTGGCCGAGGTTTCCTGATGCAGTAGGGCGGAGGCAAGGAGATTAAAAGTAAGTAGGGCGGAGGTTTAAAAACAATAGGTTGCGCCCAATAATGCTTTTCCATGGGCCTTGGGTGAGCAGAGTGGTGTGTGT
>NW_004797454.1:950422-951932 GCF_000002075.1 Aplysia californica
CTGCTGCTGCTGCCGCTACCTTTTCGTTTTGTTCATCTTCTCCCTCTCCTCTTTGTTCTTCTTCTGTGACCAACTGCATGATGTATGTTTATTCTGGTTAACTTTATGACCTGGCGTATGCGTAATGAAGCATACGGGGTATTTTGTATAAAATGAATGAGTTGTTGTTGCTACTGCTGCTGCTGCTGCTTTAAGTCACAATCTGTTTCCTCTCTTCCAGCCGCTTGCGGCGCATATTATTTCCCACCCGTGATTGTGAAGTGATCACTAACCGCAGAAATGTTACTGTTTGCTGAACTTCAGAAAACGGCGGGAAATGGAATTTAACGCTGGAGTGCCGATGAATGCAAAGAAAGTAGTAAGTCGCACCATGATGTAAAGGGTGCTTTAGTTCGAAAATGTGTTCACCTGGACCGTGTCCCCGTAGAGACGAGAGAGAGAAAGCGTGAGAGAGAGGGGGATGGAGGGGAGAGAGAGAAGGGGGGATGGAGGGGAGAGAGAGGGATGGGGGAGGACAGGGAGGAAATGGAGGGTGGGGGGTGTCATGAAGTGTGTCGAACCATATCATCAGAGTGAGCGAATGAGGAGACCCCGTTTTCTTCCCGCATTGATTCGAGTTTCTGCAAATGCCACTCCGTTACCAGAATTGTTTTATAATGCGCGCAGAAAATTCTTTGTTTAAAAGCACATCAACAGGGAAATAGAAATATGACTTCCTGCAGGTTGAAAATTATTGTTTAAAGTTTGTAGAATAAAACAGTTTCAATAAAAATCCCTTTAATGAAATGTTTATGTTATAAATCCAGGATAAAACTTTTGCTCTATTTTTACATTCAGTCGGTCTGCCACTCACTGATCAGATGAGATGTTAGTCTGGTAGAAATTTCCTGCGTACTGCAAAGGTAAAGTACGGCACGTCTCAGGATATCACTACGCTTTCAGACAAGAGGGAAGAGAGAGAAAGAGGGGGGGGGGGATACAGGCAGAGAGACAGAGACAGGGAGATAAGATATAGTATAGAGACTGAGGGATAGAAACACAGATTCAGCAACAGAGAGAAACCGAGAGAGAGGGAGGGAGGGAGAGAGAGAGAGAGAGAGAGAGAGAGAGAGAGAGAGAGAGAGAGAGAGAGAGGGGGGGTCGATCATAGGTAACGAATAGTAATCGTTTACATTATTTCGCAAATGTGGGTCGAAAACGAGTACAATCGTGGTTTAAGGAAATGGGACGAAAACAGGTAGTGAATCGAAGATGTAGGACGAAAACGGTTACACCGAGCGACGTCGGATAATAAATGATTGGATATTATGATGGGGACATGATAATTCGTTTCATCCGTGACTGTTTACATAACCTCTACAAATGATCTAAAACGAACTTAACGCTTAAGCGCACACTCGTGCTGATGAATGCAAATAGAGTTGTTCACACCATGCTGCAACGAGTGCTTCAGTCAGTATCTGTACCATGTCCCCATTTAGGAGAGAGAGAGAGAGAGAGAGACAGAGAG
>NW_004797454.1:952483-954252 GCF_000002075.1 Aplysia californica
GAGAGTGGAGGGAGGGGGTTGAAAAGAGATGGGTAGTGAGGGGTGCCTGCCGTTTATTGAACCATATCAAATAAAGCGAATGCGGGATTTTTAAATGTAATGATTTCATTATGATGGAGACATGAATTTGTGTCATCTGTAAATGTGGACTTGAAGTTGTCGCTAATAACTGCCGTATTTTTGACAATGTGTCTTCTCTGCCGTCTCGATGTTGACGACTTTACTTTTTGTCAGCATGCAGAGCACGTCCTGGCAATGTTCTTTGTTTGTTGTTGTCGCCTTTTTATCCACCTCGAAACCCGCCAGCACACACAATTTTGTTCTCTGTCTGCCTGTACCTCTATATCCCTCGCTCTCTGTCGGTCTGTCTGTCTGTCTGTCTGTCTGTCTGTCTGTGTGTCTCTATCTCCCCCCCCTCTCTGTCTGTCTCTCTTTCTCTCTCTGTATGTCTCTCTCTCCCTCTCTCTCTCCCCCCCCCTCTCTCTCTCTAATCTTCGGCATTTATATGACCTTATTGTGTTGCAGTCCTTATTGTGTTGCAAGTGCCGTGAAACTCTTCCTAAAACTAAAATACCGTGTAGATTTTGGCATAGTTCCTTCCAATGTAGTTTGGTTGGTACATTATCAGCCCTTGTACGAAACAAGCCGCTCCAAATTATAAAACCCCCCACAAAAAACTGTCTATCCCAACAAAATATTAATAAGAATGATAATAAACTCCGTATGTCAAACAGAAACTGTACGCTATGGGGTTAATCGACGGCCCAGAAACGAGAACTTTCCATCCGAGAGGTCAATAGCCAGCCCGTCGGACAGGCATGTTATTATTTCCACCTGTGGTACGTTTGAGAACAGCCATAAAAGGTCTTCACTGTATAATCGCGGGTGATTGACTGGTGCTCTGGTGTGGTTTGCTCCTTTATTCCTTTCAAATATCCATCGTCCTCATTTCTCCTTCCTTCTTTGTGTTTGATTGGTATTCTCTTGTAGCACCTCTAATCTTCGGGACTTAGACCTATGACGTTATTGGGTTGCAAGTGCCGTAAAACGCTTATCAAAACTAAACTATACTCTACAGTCGAGTTATTGAAAACTGTCTTTGGCGCAAGGGAATCTAAGAATGCTTTTCACGCACGTTCCGGAGGACACATTATAAGCCTGATTTAAGAGGTAAGTGCGAGAAATTGCCTGGTGTTTTATAATGCCTGAGATGTTGCTTTCATAAAATGAGCATAAAATTGCTACAAGTGCACATTTTTGTGACGGCAGTTTTCGTAGATTTCTGTTTTATTTTTAGTTCTTTTGCAGACAGCAGGTTTCGGAACACCTGGTACCTCCCAGAAGCAGCATGGCATGTAGAGCCGCGTCCAGACATATTTTTTGGGGAACAGCTGGTAGCTCACAGAAGCAGCCTGCAGAGCCACGTCCCAGCAGCGGGGTTCCATTGTAAATGGCGGTCTAATTGTTAATCTATCTTCACGGCTGTGTGTCAGTGCTGGCTGGCTGTAATAACATGAACTATGTGATGTTAGTTCGCTCACACCGACTATACATGTATAGTCGGTGTGAGCGAACTAACATCATGTATATTTATGCAGTTACAGTTGTACATGACGTCTTTATGATAGTTCACAGCAAGAACATTAGCATCGGTTGTGTTGGTGGCGCCTGTCTCCACGTGGGTTCGCTCACTCGTGTGCGCACATATATACGCACACGCATTCTCGCATGCACGCACGCATGCACGCGCGCGCGCGCACACACACACA
>NW_004797454.1:954560-955955 GCF_000002075.1 Aplysia californica
TACACACTCTCACGCACAAATACGCACACACGCTGACACACACACGCACACTCACGCACACTCATACACACACGCGCACACACACACACGCACACATACTGACACACTCACACACACACACGCGCGCACACACACATAGGCCTACAAACTTATACAGACTCGCGCGCGCAGCCACATGTGCACACCTGGTGTTCGCACACGTAGGTTTTGTCTACTGTCTCACAAGTCTGATGACGCAACGCAGATCACGGCAGGTTTGTCTGCGATTTTGGACAAGTACGAATACATAATATCGATCACTATATTAGTATTATTAAAACTAGTAAAAGTACCCGTTCTACGAGCGGAATAATAATGAAGTATTAGTATTAGGAAAGTTAAGAAGAGGAAAAAGACTGAAAACAGGAAAGAATCAAAACATCAATATTTTACCTTGAATTTATCCTTGTAGCACCCCCCCCCTCTTGACTATCTCAAGGGGTAAGATTTCTTCCCCCTCTTTGAAGGCGTGGCATTTTCTCATAAAGTTCCAGCTCAATCACTTTTCCACAAAAAAAAAAAAAGAGTTGGCCTACATGCCAAGTTGCTTCATAGAAGAACCTAATCTAGATTCTAGATCTAGCCTAGATCTCGAAGGATTATAAAGACATAGGCCAATAATTGAAAGAAGGAGCCTAATAAACCCATAGATAGATCTAAGTTAAGAAATTCACATTTTTTAACAACCGACAGGCGGCACAGATGGTCTAGATATCTAGTTCTAATCACAGCAGGAAAAATCCACTTTCAAGAATACTTTCATGATTCTTGATCTCGATCTAGATTCACCGACAGCCTAGTTCTAGACTCTAGATCTATTCACAGCAGGAAAAAATCCACGTTCAATACTTTCATCATTCTTGATCTCGATCTAAGATTCACATATATATCTAGATTTAGCCTAGATCTAGATCTTAGAATCTATAATGCACAGCAAGAAAATTCCACTTTCAATATTCAATAGGTTATCGAAATATCACAGATCTAGATTCTACTTTCATTTCACGATTCTTCTTGATCTCGATTTAGATCTCGATTCTAGAAACTATGCACAAAATACACTTATCCTTCGGCGTGCGCACTAAATCCACTGCAGGAGAAATCTACCTTCAACACTTTCATGATTAATTATCTTGATCTAGATCTAGATATTAGACACATGCGACTACACGCAGGGCGTAAACCGGGCTACGATTGGCTGAACCCTTGACTTTGACCCATGAATACATTAAGTAGGCCTACGGTAGGCTACTCTTGGTCTTTCGACAACACCCTCCCTGTCACTCTCACCACCCTCCCTCTGCAGTGCTTTCTGACCTCCTCTATCTCTTCTGGTCTCTCTCTCTCTCTCTCTTT
>NW_004797454.1:956511-961652 GCF_000002075.1 Aplysia californica
CATCCTTCTTCGATGTGCGCTCCAAACCCGCTGTGAGAAGACGGTCAAAGGCGTGTGACCGAAACCGGAAATTCCCGTAAACCTACTTAATGTATAACTGAACGCAAAATCCTTTGGCGCAGTCGTCACTCCGCAGTGAATAATTATACAATGTCGAAGCAAATGACGGGGATCGCTACAAAAGGACTGAATTTAACTTAAAATGGGCTTTCTTCTTACACATTTGATCTAAATGAAAATACAATAGTGCAACACTACGTTTCTAGTTATGGGTACTGTCAAAGTTTCATATTTGTTCATTCTTTAGTTTCTGAGAATATACTGTTCGCAAAATTTGGCCTTAGCTCCATTGGTAGTAAGATACCGGCTTTCTGTGTACAATGTGTATGTAATGAAAGGAAAAAATATGTATGTACTATATAATTTTTTTTACGTCCGTTACTAAATAATTGCGACCCCTACCCCTCAAACCAAGAAATAAAAGTACATTGTAGTTGCTCTAGTTCATAGCATGGAGATGATGACAGGATTTTGAGCAGGATAACGTATTTCTTTATACAATATATACACTGTATATGAATCCAGATATGGTCAGATAGGATAAGAACCTGCATTTTGTAGTAAACGTTCGAACTGGCCTAGGGGTTATCAAAATGACATTTTTAGGAGCAAAATTAATAGAAATGAGTTCTTCTGTATTTATACCCAATTAAAAACATCTCATCTTTTAAAAAGAAAGCCGTTGGCTGTTTATGATTTTATCTCATCCAAACTTTGGTCGCAGATTTAGTGTGTGTGTGTGTGTGAGAGAGAGAGAGAGAGAGAGAGAGAGAGAGAGAGAGAGAGAGAGAGAGAGAGAGAGAGAGACTGATGAAAGCTTATACTGACAACCGCCATACACTACACATTTCAGGGGGAAAAAACAACAAGTGGAAATCGGGTCGCTATTGATTTGTCAAATATCGATACCAGCACGGTACCGCGGAAGAACCTGGCTCAGGATTCTTCGGGAGATCGACCTCCTACTATCACGTAACCGCAGATAATATACCTGAATACCACCGCGCGCTTGGTTGTTGCACCGACACATGAGAAGTCTGTGGTCATATATAATACCATTGTCTTTTTGTTCTTGGATGGTTCAAGTTGTCTGCTTCTTATAATCGTGTCCACTGTTAAAATGGTAATGATTTCAGCGCAGTAAAGTAATTCCTACTAGATATCTAGATCTACTGCATTCTTCTCAAGTGATTTTGTTTCTGGGTTTTTTTCGTGAGCACTTTTGTGAGTACATTTTGTGTAGACGTGCTTCGTGTGACATTTCTTCCTGTCCGCTGCTAAAATGGTAATTATTGCAGAGGGTGATAATCTCTACCTTTTGTCAAGTAATTATTGTGTGTGTGTGTGTGTGTGTGTGTGTGTGTGTGTGTGTGTGTGTGTGTGTGTGTGTGTGTGTGTGTGTGTGAGCACACTGTGTAGGTGTGTGGTTGGTGAATGCTCTGGATAAGACTTTATTGTGTTGCAAGTGCCGTAAAACTCGTACGAAAAACAAAAAACATTGTGTAGAGACATGCATCATGTTGCACTCTCCCAAACCAGGGCAGTGATACTGACTGAAGTTTTCTTTAGGGGGGATATTAACATGTTCTTATACAACAGTAGAATTTTAAAGGGACTGATTTATCAATGTCATGCTCATACAACATTGGGGGAACTGCTGCTTTTTCTTTCCTTATCCTTATGATCCTTATTTTTCCTCTACTTCTTTTGTATCTTAATCACTCTCTTGTGAACTGTTATTTCCTGGGTGCCTTCATAGTCGAAGCAGACTTTGTACTGTTGAGTCTAGAGAGGTGAGCAGAATAAGCCTGATTCCCCGTTCGGACTTCTCTGTTGACGTCCACCCATTGGCGCTCATATGACCTTATGTAGTTGGGAGGGCCGTAAAACCTAACCAAAAGAATTTAACATATTGCACTCTGGTGACGGTGAATCGATGCAATGTTCTTGACGTCAGTATTTGCACATGAGGTAAGATAACGCTTTCGCTCCTCTCTTGAATTACACGGCGTTATTGATCAGAGTTGATCGATCTTGAATGCATTAATTTGTGTTGTCCTCCTTTGTGAGTGGATGGCGGATGCTCTGGTGTGGTTTGCACCTGTTAATGTGTGTGCGGGTGTGTGTGTGTGTTTGTGTGCGTGTGTGTGCGTGCGTGTGTGTGTGTGTGTGTGTGTGTGTGTGTGTGTGTGTTCGCGCATGCGTGCGCTTGCATGTATGTACTGCTGTTTCAGTATGGGGACTGTTATCTGTAATGGGCTTTGCTATTCTTCTTGTGATAAGGATGAGCCTCTTAAAAAGTCTTACGGTGATCGGTGCTTGTACGGTTTTTAAACTTTTCTTGCCAAAATTTTTACTTGAAGTTGTTGAAGAATATTATCTGATTACGCCAGCAGTAGGACTGTCGTTTAAATCTTTCAAAATGGCATATATCACGATAGACATAAGCGGAAGAAAGACGAGAAGGTTGAACAGTGTACGCCCGTGTGTATGTATGTATGTGTGTGTGGGTGTGTGTATGTGTGTGCGTGCGTGTGTTTGTGTGTGTGCGTGCATCTGTGTGTATGTGTGTGTGTGGATGCGTGCATCTGTGCGTGTGCGTGCGTGTGTCGTGTGTGTGTGTGTGTGTGTGTGTGTGTGTGTGTGTGTGTGTGTGTGTGTGTGTGTGTATATTGCTGTTTCAGTGTAGAGATTATTACCTATAAAGGGCTTTAGCTATTCTTCTTGTGAGAAGTGTGAGATCCTTAGCGTAGTCGGTTCTAATGCGAATTTTGAACTTTCCTTCTCTTATATATATATATATATATATAATTTTTTGTAGTTGTCGTTGAAGAGAATTATCTGATTACACCGGCAGCAAGGCTGTCATTAATTCTTTCAAAACGGCATATCACGACAGACGTATAGAAGAAAGACAAGAGGGTTGAACCATACGTGACTGACGGCCGCAATCCTCCTTGTCTTCGTCGACTAGATCAAACGATATTCTGTCCCCGTCGTGTTATGCAAGAAACATTCTGAATTATGCAAACTGGGCCCGAAAATGTGAAATAATGCGATTCGGATAGTTTTAACAAAGAATGATATTAAAGGAAAATAATCAGAAATTATGCAAAAAATAAATTATCAAATTTTGTTAAATTATGCGGGGTGCATAAAACCACGGGGACAGGATAGTATTATAGTCTAGTCTTTGGAACAGTTCGCTCTCTGTTCATCTGCTTGTGTCGAAGTGTTTTTATACTTGTAGCATTAGGCTAGTGCGCGTTCTACGGTCCATCGTTCCGTATGGTATTCATAGCAAAAGGCCACCGGGTCAGAGAGAGACACTTTGTGGATCACGACAGTTTTGTTTGTTTGTTTTAAAGGTTGGGACGTCTGTTCTGTTGCCCTTTAGGAAGGTGGTTGATTTGGCAAATAAAATGTGTTTGTGTCAGCTGATACGGGTGTCAAATTATTCAGTTTGGTTATTTCTAATTTCCTATCTAATATTCTATTGTCTTTTACCCCCCCTTTTTTTTTGTGTCTGCTACTCTCTTCTAACGCCTCTAATCTTCTGTACATATTATGACCTATTTGTGTTGCAAGTGCGGGGAACTGTAAAATAAAAATCTTTTATGGGCTCTGCTATTCCTCTAGTGAGGAGTGTGGGCCTCTTCATGTGGTCGGTTCTAATGTTACTTTGAAACTTGTCTTATCGACAATTTTTTTTGTCAGTTGTTGAAGAGAATTATCTGATTACACCGGCAGCGGGGCTGTCGTCTAAGACCTGTCAAAATGGCATACCATGAGAGAATGATATGAAAGAAAGACGAGAGGGTTGAACCGTGTGTGACTGGCAGCCGCAGACCTCCATGTCCTCCTCGGCAAGATCAAACGATTTTTTTTATCTTAAAGCTTTGAAACAGTTCGCTCTCTGTTCGTTTGCTGTTGGGGTTTTTATTTATTTTTTTGTGTTAAAAAGAACATTAGTGCGCGTTCTACGTTCCGTCGTTCCGCATGGCATTCAGAGCAAAAGCCACAGGCCACAGGGTCAGACAGGTAGGGACGATTTGTGAATCACAGCAGTTCTTTTGAAGGTTGGGGCGTACGTTTGGTTGCACTTTTGTGAAGGTGATAGGTTAGGCAAAATTGGTGTGTCTGAGTCAGGGGCGCCAAACTCAGTGGCTTATGATGTTAAAAAAAGTTTTTTTTTTAAGTACTCAAGGAAGGAAATGGGAAGTGACCGTCTGAACAAGTGATTGTCTTATACCGGTGTCCATTAGAGTTGGTTGGACCGTACATATTAATTGTCTGCCTGATAAAGAAGAGGGGAATGTCGTAGTCTAGAGATTAAGGTGTTTGCCTCTCTTTCAATAGGTCGCGGGTTCGAATCCGGATTGCGAGGGAAATTTTCTTTTCTAAAATTTTCTCCTTTTACATCCTTTCCTGCTTTCTAACAATGTTCTGTCGTCTTCTTTCGTCTCCACTTTCTGCCCCTACCCCCTCACCTCTTTGCCCCCTCCTCTTGGGTCCTGACTCTTTCTGCAGCCTTTCTACTACTACTCCTTGGCCCCTTCTTGCTGCTGTCTTTCAGCCACACCGCAGATCTTATGATAGGTAAGATCTACTCCTAGCCTTCTCGGACAAGGACAAAAAGTCTCGGAGGTCCCGATTGCAAGTTGCGCACGTTAAAGATCCCTTAGTGGTCCAAAAGCGATAAGAAGAGTATGCTTTGGCCTACATCCTGGCAAAGTTCAAAATGTCCTACCAACTGTAAAGTAACTGTTTAATGTGTCCCTTGTTTATATGACCTTATGCAGTTGCGAGCACCGTAAAACACTTACAAGAAGAAAAAGAAGAAGAAGAAGAAGATCACTGTGTAGTGTTGTAGTCGTCAGGTAGCAGTGTCGGTAGCCCCACAGAACTAGACCCACTCACTACTCAGGGGTCACCCACCTCCGGATCGACAGCTTTTTTTCCAGTTACAGTGGGAGGAACAGGTAAGGGGCGGAGGCCGGAAGAGGAGAAGTGAGGGATGGCGAGAGGAGGCATGCGTGTGCGCGCGCTTCTAATCTATACCGAAGTGTACAAAGACATTT
>NW_004797454.1:962207-964895 GCF_000002075.1 Aplysia californica
CTGAGGAGAGTCGGCGGCTGTTGCGTGCCCTCACTGTGCCTCACTCCTCAGTCCTCACTGCACTCCTCACTCCTCACATGGAGACATGCAGTTGGGGGCAGCGGGCTGCGCGCGCGGTTGTTGAATTATTTTTTCCCCTGTGGTATGGTTTTCTTATCTGTGTCTTGGGTATTTAAGCGTTGCGCTTGTCGGAGGATATCAGCCGAGTTCTATTTCCCTGTGTTTTGAGACATAATACAACACGTGGGTGATAGTATTGCGTGTGGGCTGTATGAAGTTACTCGGTATGTCTGTGTTAGTGCGAGCTCTACACCGGCAGAGTCGCCGTTGCTTGAATCAGCTGGCGTTCCGTCATGTAAGTCCTCGTGTGAGAGTGCATGTCGTGTTGTAAGTCTTTTATTGTAAGTCCTGCTGTTGATTGGCGGGTGCCCTGGTGTGGTTTGCTCCTTCTTTCCTACCAAACATCTATCTCTCCTCCTTATGTTTTGTGTTTGTAATTCTTTTGTAGCACCTCTAACCCTCGACATACTTTTTTTTTTACAGTGTCTTAAAACCTCTTACTTAGACTTAAACTAAGTCCTAATATTGGAGTACATTGTACTTTTGTTGTTGACACGCAAAAGGCTTCAATTTTGTTTCAGGTTGGGGTGGGAGATTTTTACATATTTTTAAAAATCCGAGCATTTGCTAGGCCTTTTACTTTTGGATTAGATCTACGCGCCTGGTGGGACGGCGCCACTGGTAGTTCATACACTATATTTCCTACTTCTTTACTCTCCCCCTGTTGTTTCTTCCGGCCTGCCTGTCTTACTTTTTCACAGCACTAAATGGCCATTATTGTGTCGATGTATTTCTCTTGACTCAGACAAATAAACAAGCGAAGGACTTTTTTTTTTTTTTCGTAGTTCACCTTCGTTTCGGTAATGAGCTTACCTTAAACTTTCTAAGATGTAAGAAAGCCTAGGGTGTACGCCACACAACCCCGGTGTTGGCCGTAACAAGTCAGAGCAACCCACTTCTAAAATTATCCTACTGACGTCTTCTACCAGGGTATCTACTACAATTTACTTAAATTGAACACCATATTATACTGATGCTACGAGTATCTCGTTGTGCAAATGCTTAGAGTTGGTACATCAGGATAATATTAGATGCTTTTTAAAAAAAAGTGTTTTAATTATACAGTCCGCACGGCGCTGACTTTGCAATAGCACGGTAGATCTACAGAATAGCCAACTTGACGTTTATTGTTGGTGGTCTGCTGACGTTCCACTGTGCTATGCATTTTCAATAGTTCTTTTCTGAGCAGCTGCTGTCCCCTGCTGTGAGCGGGTAATTATAAGTTTTTCTTTACTGTCTCTGTCTGTATTGCTTTTTCCCAGCCTACAATGGTCATATCATGTTGGTCATGGAGTGTGTCTTCTGTACTCCATCCAGACTTGGGAAAAATAGAATACAAGAGATAGGCTTTATGATAAAATTCTTGGTAAATGTTGAGTGACAGGGCAAAGAAAATGATCATCAATCCGTCATAATATTGTTCTTTTCGTACACGTGCGGTAATGTCTTGTGTAAAAGTTTTAACAGGAACTCAAAGGGAAGTGTTGTTTTTGTTATTGTTGTTGTTGGTTTTTTGTGGTTTTTGTTGTTTTCTTTTTCAAATCCAATACTCTCGTTTAATAGGGTTCTCGTACCTCCCACGGCCACTAACAGGGGTGCCGCCCTTCTAAAAGAAGTGCTGCGTTGACGCCATCTTCGTAAAAGTACCACAGAGATAAACATTTGTTCAATGAGATAATCCGATGTTGGCCCCATCGATTTCGGATATTACTAGATCTGTCCTACCCCATACCCTTACCTCTACATACCGACCTAACCCATACAGTTATTATCGTCCAGTACCCTTGGAACCAAAACCGAATTTTGCTTGCTGAAGAAGTATAGTGTCCGTTATTTTACCCCGTCCAAATCCACAAACGAACTGTTTCCTGCTACACACATTTTGCAGCATCTCTTGCGCTCTTTTGTGAATTTTGGAATAGTGCCAGCGTCCGTTTCCAAGTTTGTCTTCGGGTTGTTTCTTTTTTTTTTCTTTTTTTTTTTTCTTTTTTTTTCAATTGCCGTACTTATATATGGTTACATGTAATAATGTTGACTTCGGAGCTTGGGAGACGTTATGCTTCATGAGATATCTAGAACATGTATTTAACGGTGGCAATGTCCACCCACAGTGGTCAAGGCGTCCCAGTAGATCTATGGGTGGATCTAGATTCAGTGTCCTGGTCTAATACTTTAAATAACGGGGGGAAAACACATAGCCGAGGGTGGCATCATTTTAAATCTATTGACAATTTTCAAAATGAATGTACAGTAGTGGTTATGATATCGAAGTTTTGCTTAATAGCTTAGACCTTGTAGATTTCGTAAGTGTGTGTCTTATAGTATAGGCATCAGCCGTGTTGTTCTGTAATACACGGTGCGTAATTACTGGTGTCAAAACGTAACCTGTGCATTAATTAAGAAGTCCAGATGTTAACTCACTAGAGTATTTTGAATTGGTAATCTCTGCATTGGTATCTTCCGAACTGAAAGCAAGGTCCGTCCGGGTATACCAAAAGCAAATTAGATACTCCGATAGGCAAAAATATGCTCAAAATTCATCAATTTATGGGGGAGGGGGGGGGGGGA
>NW_004797454.1:964995-988307 GCF_000002075.1 Aplysia californica
TGGGGGGGGGGGGGGGGGGGGACGAGACTATTAAATGAAGCCGACTAATGCAGAGTTTACAAAGACAGTACAACGTTTGATAATAATATTTTGGGAAAAGTACAAGACAGAAATGAATAATGGCCTGTGGGATCTGTTGCCTCTCGTGAGGCTGTGATAATATCGTCCATGTGAAGTGGTCTGGTGATCCCAATGTGATTAGACCAACGTTCTCCCTCTTGGAAAAGACACAGCTAGTTGGAGCCGCTCTTCTCCATAAATCTCATACTCTCATACTGAAGTCATCCTCCTCGAGTATTTCATTATTTTCAGTAATCTGTGTAGAAAAAATCTAATAATAGACCCTGAGAAATGGAGAACGTTGAAAATACCCCCCGCCAGAAAAACAAAAAAAACCTAGTAATATAGAATTTGTAAAATTTCTATCGGAACTAAAGCTAGCCGTTTACTTACCATGGCTAAAACTGATGTCCATCTCTTTCTGTTTTGCTTTCTATTTTTCCGATAAAAGGTACGTGTTGAAGGCGTTTATGTCGATTGAAGTGTCCTACTGACTGCGTTTGTCTCTTCCTAATTGTTTTATTGGTGAGCATCGGGTTTCTTTCAGCATTACTACTAAAATGTGTGGTGTCTTATCCTTTCCCGAAATTCTCGTCTTCCAGAAAACGGTGTTTCTTTTGTTTGCTTTTATTCTATGCTCAACATCTTTGGTAACTGGCAGGCATGCCATGCATAGCCAGTAAGAAGGGTTAACCACAAACCGTTTTTTTGAATCTCGTATTTTTAGTTATTGAGATAGGTCTTTCCAGGATTAGATTCGTTAAAATTGTATTGGTTCTAGCTTTGCTATTGCCATTGTTCGTGGGGGGTTTTAAACTGTTTGTTTGTTTTGTTTGTTTAGTATAGGGTTTTACGGCGCTCGCAACTGCATAAGGTCTTATGAGCGCGCGGGACACACCTAATACTTTTTCGTTGGTAGGAAATTTTGAATTTTGCCCGGGTGGCGGCCGAAGCCTACTCTTATCGATTTTAGACCACCAAGGGATCTTAAACGTGCGCAGCTTGCACACGGGCCCTCCGAGATTTTTCGCCCTTGTCCGAGAAGGCTAGGTGTAGATCTTTCCTACCAGAAGATCAGGGGTGTGGCAGAAAGACAGCAGTTAGGAGGAGCCAAGGAGTAGCAGTAGAAAGGCTGCAGAAAGAGTCAGGAGCCCAGAGGAGGGGGCAAAGAAGGTGAGGGGATGGGGGCAGAAAGTGGAAATGAAAGCAGACAACAGAACATTGTTAGAGATCAGGAAATGATGTGAAAGGAGACAATTTTAGAGAAGAAAATTTTTTTGGTCGCTACCCGGAATCACACCCGGGACCTTTGAATGAGAGGCCAACACCTTAACCTCTAAGCCACGAGAGCCCCCTTTTTTAACTGTGAAACATTGGGCATGAGGTGTAGTTATATAACCACGGTAAACTGTTGAACTTGTTTGATTTTGACACCCTTTTGTCGAGATAACAAACATAATTTATTGCCTCATTTTTCTTCTTTCTTTTAAATAGACATTGCCATTAATGTCTTCTTTACACATAATCAAAAATAAATCTTTGCATTCCCTGTCCGTCACTGCAGGTCTTTTTCTGAATCTGTAATTAAAAATGTGCCATTGGCATATATTATTTAAATGTTTTTATATTTTGTCCATTCAATTTCAGACCTGGACTTTTCCCTATATTATTTATAAGGATTGTTTCATTAAATAACGAAGTCTGGTGACACCTCACGCATCCTTCCCACACTGCCCTTATAATCCGCGTACATTGGCTGTATTCTCCCTTTATTCTTACAGCAGCGTTTTGGTCCCAGTATAAGTTCTTCCGAATTCTTATATATATCCTTTCTGCCTATGTCTAGCTCTTCCAAAATTCTAAATAGTCCATCATGTCTAGATCTAACATAAATGTAGACCTTTCTGTGCTTCAGTACACCTTTTCATAAACATTGTTAGTTAGGGTGTTTTTGGACATTTGGGTAGATATACCCTGTCAGGAACTAAGACAAAATATATTGTGTTTTATACATCTCTGATCTTTTACTTTTTTCTTTTTCTCATTCTTTCCATTAGCATTCACCAGAATTTCTTTGGTAAATGACTCATACTGTGTATTGTTCTATGCACCTCACACTCTGGCGCTTGATGAGTTAGGCATAGCTATAACGATTGACTTTTAAATATATGTATATTGGAACCCCACCATTGTCAAAACGGATTTAAGAGCTTTGTTGCTCTTTCTGTACCAATTTCTTCTTACGTGACAATCACTTGAACGAATATAATACTTTCCGACCTTTTTTCTGTTCCATTTTAAAAAATCAGAATTCTTTCAAAATTGGTGGCTCATTCATATTTCTTTATTACCGGCTTGTATTATTACCATCTATTTAAAACATTCCCCTCGTCCATTAAAACGTCTCCTTCTTTTTTCATCATATGCATTCTGTATTTGAGTGTGCCCCCCCCCCCCCCCCCTTTCCTTCGATTTTTTAATGCAGTGTTTGATATCTTTGTTTAGAATTTCCTATTTTTTGACATCATACCGTGTTTATTTCGCTGTATAACTTGCCCCCCCCCCCCCCTTTTTTTATTTCCACATTTAAAGCGTTTCATATTCAAAGCGTAGACCCACGTGATTGATTTTGACTGCTTTCTCTCTTGTAGTTGAATGAACGAAAATTTAAAAAGAAAAGTTGGAGGCACTCCAAGAAGGTTATAAATGATAATGCTATAAGGTCCTTGAAGCAAATCCAGGTAGATCTATTCTTAACCTCACCTCACAATGATTTCTTTGTACACAGCCTTCGCCCTTTCCACACCTCGGATCACGCCAGTTTTTTTGCTTTATGGACAAAATGTGTGTCTCTCTGACAAAAAAAAGGTTAATACATAACACATTTGATTTGTTTATGTCCTTTATTTGTCATCATCAACTGATTCTAAGACTTTATTTTATGAAAATAATTCCAGTATGAAGGACGCATCCTCCCCGCTCCTCCACTCACATTTATCGTTGAAAATCATGTTGAGGCTCCGGCATGTGCAAACTACGGCCCGCGGGCCAGATCCGGTCTGTCGGCAATTTTAGTCCGACCTGCGAGTCAACTCTTTAATAAACTGTTCTATGGTTGTGGCCTCCGGCTTACCGATAATTGATTTTAAAAAATAAAACTGTTCGTTTGGAAAGTTAAAATGTGTAGCTTCCGGCATAGCTGGAAGTAGTTGCTCTATTTTTAGTCGATATAAAAGCCCTTGAGCGAAATACGCTTTTTAAAAAAAATCGACTTTATCTTACTTTTTGGAGCTTGGGTATTTTAATCGATTTCACGCACTTTTCTCGTGCCTTGGCCCGCGAGATAATCGGAACAGCTTTAAAATACAGTGCACGAATTTGACATGCATGCACATTCCTGCCCGTCATGTCTGCACAAGGGCATTGGGGATCAAGGCTGTTTAACGACCCGTTTTGAATTTACACGTTTGCACAATCGTCTGAATGGTGTTTATCAGTGTCCTTCTACATGTATGTGTCTGCCTGTCTGTATTTTTCTTATCATGTGTTTATGTTTTTGCCTTTTTTGTAAGACTCATTGTGCACGATCATAAATTATAATAAACTTACGATAAGACTGTGCAGGTGTTTGGAAGGCGCCACCAGTAGGTCCTACTTCTTTACCTTCCCTCTGTTGTTTTTGTCTGACTGTCTTACTTTTCCCCAGCGCTAAACGATCGTTTTTGTGTCGATATGCTTCTCTCTACTCAAAACAAGATACTTTTTTTCAGGCTGTCTCGTGACTTGATTTTATAACAAGGGAAAAAATATTTGTCTCGATTTTTCCACCAAATGATCCGTTGCCCCAAACATAAGTTTACATAATGTTCAAACGAACAGATGAGTTTAAGGTTGTTCTAAACAGTCTTCAACACGCTGTTTGCATTTTGGGGAAGAAAAAAATCTTGTCGTCTGCCCTGTTGTTTAAAGGGATATTGAAATACTCTAACTATAATTTCAGTAAAAGAAAACAAAGAATTTATTTCTGGGGTGGTTGGTGGTTGCTCTGGTGTGGTTCACTCCTTCTTTCCTATCAAACATATGTCGTCCTTATCGCCCCTTCTCCTTTTCTTTGTATGCTACTCTCTAGTAGTAACACGTAATCTTTGGTATTTATATAACCTCTTATTTGTGTTGCAAGTGCCATGAGACTCCATTACTAAACCTACTTTTAAAAATATAAATAAGTGAATAATATTTTTAATGAATAAAAAGTTTGGCGCAAAAAAGGTTAAAAACTTAAACAATCTGTTTCCACAGGCTTTGACTGTGTGCGGCAGCGATCATCATGAAGGTTAAGTGGAAAGAGTTCCTCGGAAAGCTTGGTCTCCGGTCGCAGTCACCCCCAGGCGGGGTGTTCGTCAGTGTCAACGTGATGAAATCGATGCGCTCTCCGCCCGGGCGAAACTACCACACGAGCCGGGTCATCTTGAGGGTCAGCATCTGGACGTGCTTGTTCCTCGTTCTCTTCTTCTTCATCGTCTACACAATCCTACTGGCCTATGTGGACGACCAGTTCCATCCAGCCCTCATCAGTCCACCGGGAATAGTGTACCATAAGAGGTTGCATGGAAAGTTGAATGTGGATGATGTGAAGAGCGGCAATGCTGGAGCTCGTGTGGACCAATCAAAGGAGGTTTTGTGGAATTCTAGCCAGTTCTACAATGATGAGCCCATGCCTCAGTGCAAGTGGCAGACGTTGTTTAGACTCTTGGTGGCTACCTCAGTACAAAACAAAGATAGAAGAGATCGGATTCGGGAAACATGGTGTAACCCAAAAGCATTTGGTTTTCCCAAACATTCGTGGCATTGTATCTTTCTGGTGGGTCAGGCTAAGTCGGAGAAACTGAAGTCTGAGCTATATAAAGAATCGTCTCAGCATCAAGATATGCTTGTGGGAAATTATGTCGATACCTACCGTAATCTGACTCTTAAAATTATCCATGGTTTTAATTGGAGCATTAACTTCTGCCCCAGTGCTTATGTTGTAAAAACAGACGACGACTGTTTCGTCAATGCAGGGCTTTTACACAGATTTTTATTGTATCACAATCAAAAGACGATAGACCTCTATGTGGGAAGTGTCGTACAAGATCGGGAGAAGCTTCGGGTCGTCCGTGGGGATCAGAAATGGTCTGTACCATACTCGGATTACCCTGAGAAGTATTACCCCCCGTACGCTAGCGGCATTGGCTACGTCATGTCTTCAGATGTGGCGAAGCGTCTCGTCTCAGGAAGTATGTATATCAAACCATTTGCTAATGAAGACGCTTATGTGGGGGTTGTGCTTTCCCGCATCGGAGTGCAATTTACATCAAGTTCCAGGTTCATGTTGAGCTCAGGAGGACTGTCGTTGTGCAATTTCATGTACGTGCTTATGCTGCACGATGTCTCTGTGGAGCGCCAGCGTGAGTTGATGAAGAAAGCATTAGCAGCACCAGAGCACTGCAAGCACCACAAGCCTGTGGAAACATGGGAGTAGCTTCCCCTGGGTGTGTGGAGGACACAGGCCCCGCTGAAGGTCAGTAGTGTTCTGTGAGGTTCATTTTGGTTAAGTTAAAGATGTGTGTTGTGAAAACAAATTTCGACTGCTCAGTGTATGACTCCATCATACGTCACTTTTCTAAATGGCGTATGGTAGAGTCTTACACCGAACAATCAATATGTAGTTTTATTTTAATCCCAAAGTGGGTTGGGTTAAGCAAATTATCTTACTGGATACAAACTACGACGTTGCAGACCAGTGGGTACATGATCTGATGGAAAGACACTTTTAGCAGTTGAAAGTTGAAAAGGGGCTGGTTCTCAGGCCTGTTGTTTTGATGGAATTCATAATTTGGAAAAAGAAAAATGTAAACCTCACTGGTTGGCAACCCCTAAAAAGTTATTATCGTGTTTTAATGATTATTTTTAGTTTTATTAGTTCATTTTATTAATTTTTAATTAAATTTTTTTTTTTTAGGGGGGAGGGTGGGGTAAGGTTGTTATCATCACCAGATGATTATATTTCCGTGTGGCAGTGACTGTCATTGGTGTGTTGTTGTTTTATGTAGGGATTGAAATTTTTCTGCTTGAAGTTTTAAAAAGTCGTTTGCAGGGTTGGGTTGATTTAAATCAGGTCGATTTAAACCAGTTTTTAAAAAATTTTAATCAACTTGATTTTTAACATGAAAATCGATGATTTAAATAACTTTTTAAAAAAATATTTTTATTTAGTTTTTACAGATTTCAACATTCAGAATTCCTTTCTTTAGTTTCATACAACAGATATAAGGTTTAGTAGAATGAATCTAAAATAATCATGCTTAAAAGTCTGCTTTCCCCCCTGTCACTGTAAAATAATACAGTTTTCAATTTACTTTTTTTCATAATTGAAATCAGGGTTGGGTTGATTTAAATCAGGTCGATTTAAATCAGTTGATTAAAAAAATTTTTTAATCAACTTGATTTTAAAAATAAAACTCAGTGATTTAAATCACTTTTTACAAAAATGTATTCAGTTTTTACATATTTAAACATTCAGAATTCCATTCCTTGGTGTTATTAAACAGATATAAGGTTTAGTAGACTAATATAATCGTGCTTAAAAGTCTGCTTTCCCCCCTGTCACTGTAAAATAATACAGTTTTCAATTTACTTTTTTTCATAATTGAAATCAGGGTTGGGTTGATTTAAATCAGTTGATTTTTTTAATTTACATCAACTTGATTTTAAAAATAAAACTCAGTGATTTAAATCACTTTTTTAAAATGTATTCTGTTTTACATCTTTAGACATTCAGAATTCCTTTTCTTGGTTTTATAAAACAGATATAAGGTTTAGTAGACTAATATAATCATTCTTAAAAGTCTGCTTTCCCCCCTGTCACTGTAAAATAATACAGTATTCAATTTGCTTTTTTTTTCATAATTGAAATTAGCATTTTCTTTTTCTTTTTAGACAAGCACAAGCGCGCACACACACATACACACACTGTAATAAAATGCAAGTTTATCCATGCACAGTTACACCCCCCCCCCCTTCCTTTTAGACTGACATTTTCATTTTTTGTCTGTAGCTATAGTTCACTGATATAGCAGATTTAGGCTTTTTTTTGCAGTTGCTTAAATTAATCATTAGTTAAAATAAAGACAATGCATTTTGCACTAAAAGAACATACTTTAAGCCACCAAAAATCCCAAACTGTGAAATCAAAAAATTTTAAAAATCGATTTTTTCAATTTTTATTTAAAAAATCAAAACAATCACCAACCCTGGTCGTGTGTGTATTTTGAGACTTTCTCATTTTGTTTTTTTTTGTTTCTTTACCATATATTATATCTCTTTTACACGTTATGGTGTCTTTGTTGGTCAAGCAAACGTTCGTTGCCTTTTAATCTTTTTTTTATAATCGTCTAATTTTTTGTGATGCCTATCTTCTACTCAACAGTATTAATGAAAGAATGAGACAGGCAACAATTTTTTTTGTTTTGTAATAACTGGTTTTCATTCTTTCCAGGGTCTGATACTAAAACAAAGAAGGTCCAGTGCCTTACTTTTCAAAGTAATCAACAACAGACTACTCACAATACAGTATTTCATGCAGGTCCCAACGAACAATTCAGTGACGCAGCAAAATGTCAGACGTGTATTTTATGGAAATAGCTCTGTTCTTTACTTTTGTACATGCCGTGTGATAGTGTAAGACATTGAGAGACATTCTATGACAAGTCTGTACCTTTTCTGTCTGAGAATCAGAAATCCATGAAGCAGCACCTATCAGTGTTGACTTTTGTGGTGAATGGTTGGTGTTTTGTTTTTGTACACGAACTTGTGTTGACTTGAATATTCATGTTATATTTTGGTGCCAATTTTCTGTGACTGACTGAAAGGTTTTATCGCACAATGTTTCATCTTTAGTTTCCTACTCAAAAGTTGACTGAACAAAATGGTTTTGGCTCGTCCTCTTTTCAAGTGTTGAGGGTATAACTCATTGCTTTATTCTCTTTTTCTTGGGGGGGGGGGGGGGGGGGGATCTCATAAAGTTATCAAATTGTTTCGGTTAAGTATTTCAACAACAATACTGCAATATGAGAATTATAACTTATGAAAATTTCAGTCATTTACGCTTTTCTGCATTTGTATATTCTGCATTTAATTAATTGTCGTTTTACTCGAATTTGCTTCAGGTTTGTCTTAAAATTGCGCTATTTTTCTTATCTCAAGTCGTCTAATTTATATATCATCATGTTATTGTTTCTACCAATAGTCACATTCTGAAGGAAACAACTTCCATTCAGTGTTAGCTTAAAGGAGCTGAAAGTGTACAATTTTTATTTGCTGAATGAAAGCCTAGGTTGAGTTTGTGTCTGGAGTTTCTTGCAGGCTGCTAGCCTTTGCTTTAACTACATGTCATAGATAGGCTGATTTTATACTGTTCAAGAATTCCACATTCCATTATTTATATGAGAAGGCATGTAACGGTGTTTTCTTTTTTATGATGCCTGTTAATGTATTTTGAAACACAAGTCTCATTTGCTGCAGTGGACTTAAGTTTTATTTTGAAAGCTCTTTTCTTTTGCTTTACACTATGTGGTTATCTTTTTAGAAAATACCAATACTCAGTGTTTACTATAAGATTTGTATTAAGCTTGATAGTGCCTGTGGCACCACGAAAGGACCCACTGGGATCAAATCCACACTTCTGGCTGTTCGCTTTAATGACCATTTTCATTTCATAAATTACCTTACAGCTGTTCTCATGTATCTGAAATGTTTGAAAAGTGTCTGGCGGTAAACGTTTTTCATCTCTTCCCGTCCTGTTTCTGTCTGTTGTCTTGCTGCTTTTCACTTTTGTTGTCAGCATGTTGTGTTTTTTAACTCAAAATGGAATGTATTAGTAGTAGACATCTTGTCATATAATATAGGTAGCTTCGATGCTCAAAAGTGCTCTGCAATAACACTCATGTATCACTAAAAGGAGATGTATCTTATTCAGAGGTTTCCTGATTGGAAACAACTACTCACTATGAATGCTCAATGATAGTGAAAGAATCTCATCAAATTTGTTTGGGATTTTAAACACTTTTGAGTCCGTTGCAATATATGTATGTATGGCTCTGTCAAAGATCACATGCTGTTAAAAAACAACACTCAGACGAAACAGGGGCAAACGAATATTTTGAAATGGCATTCACCAGCTGGATTTTCAGGTTTTAAGAATCATCATATGACATTGCGATTTTACGTTGACTCAGTTTAATACATTTAATTACTACTTACACGGGTGCTAAAAAACAACTGTTTATAGAGAGTTGTTTGAAGTTAATTGTGTATGGAAGGTAATCATTACGTTCCTTTTTATTTGACAATTTGTTGCTTGCGCCTGTTAGTTCTTGGTAGGTAGGAATAGTATGCTGCTGATAATGAAGTTTGTTTTATGGACATGAGGTGCATAAAGTTGATACCCTTTTGTTTCAGACGTGATATTATATCGTTATTTTAATTGTTGCTAATGTTAGCGAAATGCTGTTACCGTGATAATCACAGTAATTGAAATCTGAAGTCCATTTTAAAAAAATGATAATAATAAACAGGTTAAATTTACGAAATATTTAATAGTATCTGTTTCCTAATTAGCTGTGGGTTTTTATGCTGGTCCCTTGACAGTACTTATGTCATAGTTTGGTTGGAGAACGCGAATGGTAGGTCCTACTTCTTCACTTTCCCTCTGTAGTTTCTTTCTGTCTATCTTACTTTTCCCCCCAGCACTAAATGACCGTTATTGTGCCGTTGTGCTGATGCTCTATACTCGAACAAATTGTTCCAGTTTTGCTTGTTGTTTTTGTTGTTAAATTTATTTCGGTCTTTTTTAAATCTTTTTTTTTTTTAGATATAGTGTTTGCGGTTGTAGTTTTCTGTCAGTCAAGTAGAATTTTCTCTTTTATTCTTATTGTATAGTTTTGTTTTTGGTTTCATTTGGGAGGCCGTAAAGGAGGGGGGCGCTGGTGATGTATATAATAATGGCAGCTTGTGTCTTAGGTTGTGTAGTGAGTGTACAAAGTAGAAAGGCTGTAGTTCTTGTGGTGTGTACTCTTCAGTAGTATTTGCAGTAACTGATAGCAGTGTGCATTTCATGCAAAAAAGATGCCATTCAATACATTGGGGTGTTGTTGTTGTTTTGCTCATGTGCGTGTGTTTGTAGCATATATTGTATTATGGAGTGCGTCCTCAGTCAAAGTTGTTTTGATACTGAGATCACTTATTTTTTGCTTTTTCATGACAGAAAAAAAGAACATTGGGATAGATTGGTTTCCATTTTTTTTGTGGAACTATGTATCTATGTATGTATCACCTCGTTTGCCGTGTATTTACTCTGTGAATTTGATAGAGAATTATTTTTCCCCCGTTAGTATTTTGAGTGTGCTGGGTGATCTGTTCGACGTTCGTGCTGCAATAAGAAATATAGATGATTCCAGATAATAATTTTTTTTACTGATTGTTCTTAAAGATGCAAACGAGATGTTGTTTTCGCATTTTGCGATCGAATACATACGTATGTTCATGATTTTCTTGTCACTCTTCTCTTTCCTTATATTTATTTTTGTTTTAAATAAAAAAGTAAACTTATATTTGTTGAATTATTTTCAATACCATTTCTGTCATACATTAAACATTCCTTTATATAATCTCATTTGTACTCTGTCTGACTGCCTGTCTGTCTGTCAATCTGTCTGTCTGTCTGTCTGTCTGTCTGCCTGCCTGCCTGCCTGTCTACCCCTATCTCTCTCTCTTTCTTTCTCTCTCTCTCTTTCTTTCTCTCTCTCTCTCTCTCTCCCTCTCTTTCCCCCCCCCTCTCTCTCTCTCTCTCTCTCTCTCTCTCTCTCTCTCTCTCTCTCTCTCTCTCTCTCTCTCTCTCTCTCTCTCTCTCTCTCATCGCTTTGTAATTTAAATTGGATACTCACCGATTTCATGGACATTTGCAAACTGGTTGTGAGTGCCGTGCTGCAATAAAAAATCATTTCCATTATTATTATTGTTATTATTGTTATTATTATTATTATTATTATTATTATTATTATTATTATTATTATTATTATTGTTATTATTATTATTATTATTATTATTACTACTATTATTGTTAATATTACTATTAATATTACTTTTTTAAAAATTATTGTAGATTCATTGTCTAATGAGAATATCTGTGCATACTGTAATTATCATTGAAGCTGTTGAACAAAACTTGTAGTACCTTATTGTTTGATGGTATCTCTTTGCGTTGAACAAATTGTTTTGTTGGTCGTTTTTTTTTTTTCGTTTTGTATTCAAATTTGTCAATTTCACAATTGGGGCCCTCTAAAAGTTTCCCAAAACTTTCTGTTTTGCATTTTTTCACTAAGCTTTATTATTCCTCAATTGAAAATGCATTTTCTAGAGAATTTCTTTATAAAATGTACCCGATATGTGGGCATTATTGTACTTTCACTCCCTCCCCAAGCACACTGTCATGTAATAGCCAAATGAACTATTAGTGTATGCGCATGGTTGTTATCGATGTGTTAATTTATTTTGAATGAATATCTTTAAATAGCTTTTGTATTTTAAAGCGCGAGCACACACACACACACACACACACACACGAGCCTTCGCCCAAAGTCTGGGCCCGAGCCTCGAAAACCGTCGAAAATCGCTGTTAGTGTCAGTGGGGCCGAGATTTCATGAAGCCTGGCGCGGTTCAAAAATTGATGCTTTGCCAAATTTCAATATTATTTTTCCATCGGCCACGGGTAGAAAGAAGTGATGGAGTTTCGAAAAAATCCAGAAAAAAAAATGTAATTGACTTCATCTTCTAGTTTCTAGTAAGAGTTTTACGGCACTTGCAACACAATAAGGTCATATAAGTGCCTAAGATTAGAGGTGTTATAAGAGAGTAACATTTTTTTAAAAAAGGAGGAGAGATCTGGACGGTAGATGTTTGATAGGAAATAAGTAGCAAACCACGCCAGAGCACCCGCCGACCACTCACTACTTCATCTTCGTTATTAGCGTCAATGTCACCATGATACTGAACACCGTACCGGTTTCATATATTTCATGTCAAATAAAAATTTGGCATGGGGAAAAACGAATCCTTACATCCTGTACACAACACGTAAATTAACCACGCAAAATAGTGATATCCCCAGGCATGACTTGTCCCTGTGCTGTATTTTTTAAAAGAAAATAAATAAATAATAATAATTCCAGGCCAAGGCTCAACGCAAGGGGCATTGACTTTGCTAGTTGACGTCAATATTGGCTCATTATATATATATATATATATATATATATATATATATATATATATATATATATATATATATATATGTAATATATATTTGTGTGTGGCCTGCTTTACCCATTTGTTTCCCTGATGAGGTCAATGTGTACCCACGTAATGTAGCCGACTTCTTTCCGGTCGCCCCTCATGTGCAATTTCTGCCTGTCTTTTCGATTTCTCGTTTGCGCCTGATGTAGACAGCCGTTACCCGTTATGAATTTTGGCTAAGGGCCTAGTCGACCATGACCGTAAAACTGGAATTGTAATCTATGCATTGCTCACTGCGGGGAAGATGGAATAGATTTGGGACAGCGGGTTGATCGTACAGAAGATAGATGCAGTTTATTGCATCAGTTGTTTTTTTTTGTTGTTGTTGTTTTGGATGCTTTTTTTGGGTTGTTTTTAGGGGTTATTTTGGAAGGGGAAGGGCGAGTGCTCGTAAAAAAAGATGGAATAGATTTGGGACATCGGGTTGATCGTACAGAAGATGGATTCAGTTTATTGCAACCGTGTTTTTTTGTTTGTTTGTTGTTGTGTTTTTTTTGGGGTTTTTTTTGTTTTGGGATCTTTTTTGTGGGTTGTTTTTAGGGGTTATTTTGGAAGCGGAAGGGCGAGTGTTCGTTTTGTGTGCGTGTGTGTGGGTTTTTAAAAAAAAGTGATGTGAGAGAAAATAGGGGGGGGGGGGGTTGTGGTGCCCTGGGCAAAGGTCAGATGTATTGTGCACAAGGAGGTCCTTGATTGTGCAGCATGTTCCCACGCTGTGGACTGAGGCTACACCTGCAGTTTGCCAGAGTTTAGATGACAATGTCACGCTGTGTAAGTGGTCTGGCATTTTCGGACATGATTCTCAATCAACTGCCACCCCCCCCCCCCCCCCTTCCTTTGCTCTCTTATCCCAAATAAAAACATGTAGTGTTTATTTTGTAAAATGATAAACATTTCTGACCGTAATTTATGTGCCTGTTAAGAGAAATGAGTTTGTGTGTGAGAGGTTGGTTACAAGAGTACATGTTTAGATGCGCCCCCACCCTTTCCCCTCACCTGTTACACACGCTCTCTCTTTCTCTCTCTCTCTCTCTCTCTCTCTCTCTCTCTCTCTCTCTCTCTCTCTCCTTCTCTCTCTCTTTCTCTCTCACTCTCTCTTTTTCTCTCTCTCTCTCTCTCCCTCCCTCTCTCTTTCTCACTCAGCACAGACTGTTTTTGTATACCAAATTGGTATAGTTCCATTATAACCAGCCTCTACACATAGGGCTCCTACATAACTTATATATTGTTGACATGATTTTTTATTTGGGGAGGGAAAGGGGGGGGGGGGGGTGCTCTTTTTTTGTTGTTGTTATGGTTTATGTAGTGCGATGGCCACTTGGTGGACTTAACACACGACATTGAACCAAAAATTAATAAACTCATCTCAGGAAATGTTCTCGAGAGTTTTCCAGTGCTCAACGAGATAGCATATACTCTGGTTTACGTAATGATTCTTGTACTTTTTAAAAATATTGATACGTCTTTCATGACCCAGTTTTTACGTGAAAAAATGTATGCTGATGTCCATGGAAAATGAAAGATGAAACTTTTTGTGTGCCCTTTTCAGTTTATTGGTATTTTGATGCAAAGCCTTAGATTAATCTAGGCTTAATGTTTTAATTTTTATTATTGTTTTTATTTTGTGATCAGAATGTCAGATTAGTGCTTTCTGGAGGTTTTATTTTTGTCGCTCGCTGTGACCTGTTTACTTTTTAAAAGCTTGCATTTTCAGAATGTTAGTTTATCCTCATCATGGACTTTCACATTTGCTGAACTAAGATGTTGGTGGTTAGCCTTGTGATATGTTGGGGTTTTTTTTCGTTAAAAGTTGCATAAGTAATTATGTATATAATATATACCGTAGAGTCCACTTAAGCTGAACACGTTTACTTAGAAACAAACGGTAAAGCGAAAGTAAACGTGATCCCCGATTCTTTTCTTCTTTGTCTTTAAGCTATTGATTAGCCGAAATTCTCCCATTTCTAAACCGAAAATAACTTCGAGTGGGTTAAGTGGACTCCTCTGTTTATGAATATATATTTACTCATTTGCTCATAGTATCTGTGTGTGCGTGTGATGTAGGAAGATTAGTGATTCCTGGGAGCTTCTGGTGGAACAAATTGGTGAAAGTGTAACAATTATTGATAGTGTTATCGGGGGCTTACTTTCTGTATTCTTTTAATTTTTCCTTTAGGCTTTACTGTGAGATTCTTTCCTAATGTTCATTTTCGTTGTTTTACTTGTTTATTTCATTACGTGGCTGATATTGGGTCGAATCGCTTCTCGCCGTGGGTGGTTGGCGGGTGCTCTGGTGTGGTTTGCTTCTTCTTTCCTGTCAAACATCTATCATCCTTTTCTCCCCTCCTTCTATTTTATGCTTGTTACTCTCTTGTAACACCTCTATTCTTCTGGCGCTCATATGACCTTATGCGGTTGCGAGCGCCGTAAAACCTCTACTAAAACAAAAAGCTTCTCACCGGCTTATGATTGTTGAAAAGTGATTCCAGGTTGTGTTTTTTGGGGTTCTGTTGTTTGTTTCTTTGTTTATTGTGTGTGTGTGGTGGGGTGAGGGGGGGGGGAGTCTCTTGTCGAGGGGAGGCCAAGTAGGTAAAGTCCAGTGTCTTTTAAGAAACAAAAACAAAGTGTCCATCTACTGTCGAGATTTGTTTTGCGTCGTCTCTTTCAAACTCTTCCAACCGACATCTACACCCTCCTGTTCTCCTAAACCCTTTACATACATCATTATATTGCAGCGTCAGCGCTTTGTCATTATATCCTGTAAACAAAGAGAATTGTGCTGCTTTAGGAGTAGAGTCTAGGGGTTGGGGGAGGGAAAGGAGGGGTGGGACAGATCCCTGCCGTGATAAAAGCCTAAACATTGTTACTCTGAGTGAAGTGTTTACGTGTATTATGATTATTATTTCCTTGGCGTGTTGCAAAAAAAAAAAAAGCTTTAAATAAAAATGATTAATGTCGCTGGCTTGTCTTTTTCTTAGGCTTAGAGCGTCATAAACCAGCTTCTTCCCCTCTCCCACCCTCTTTTCCCCCAAGGCGTACTGATTCTTTTGTTTATAGCCCCTTAGCTCTGCAAGCCGGCTGTTTAGTGTGCGCCCTGCAGTGGCCTGCTCTTTTTTAACTTCCTCAGAGTGTTATTTCGTTTGTCCTTTATCAGTTGTAGGTGCTTTGTGGCGGATATGATTATGTAGCGAACTCCTATATTAAAGCTCACGATGTGGAGAGGGTTTAAAGTGCAGATTACCAGTGGGGATTTCCACTCTGTGCTCGGTAGCACCACTTAGACCGTGGCATACTTTTCTGGTGTTAGATTAGCAAGATAACGGCACGATAAGCGCTCACTTCGGAGGCCCCTCGTCGTGAAGTTCCTTTTCAAATTTACTGTATTTTGCAGTGGTGCAAAAAAGCCACATTGCTTTTCGTCTATTGTTTCTGCCTATCTGTCTTACTTTCCCCCTTCGCTGAATTGCCACTATTGTGTAGACGTGCTGCTCTATTTCTCAGACAAGCAAACCATAGACACCAGCCCGAAAAGCACTTTCAACAAAAAGATAGGCGAGGTCTCTTGGTTTCTCTATTTTAGTTTTCATTAGAAAAACAGTGTAGCAAGTTTTAGTAGCATTTTTGCGTGTATGTTCTAATGGGGTTTGTAAATAGACCTACTATTTGAGTAGGGGCATTTCATGACAGTGGTAGGTCAATTGTTGTTCCAGACAGGACTTGTTTGTTTGTTTTGTGGGGGGGGGGGGGTGTAGTTAGGAGACCTAACTATTTTGCTTTAATCTTGGGGGGAAAAAAGGGGGGGGGGGGTATGTTGTTGATTTCTTACTCAATAGAGGAAGTAGTTGGTGGGTTGTTAATTTTCCTTTAATATTTGCAGAATACCTGAACAACAGTGGCATAGATGGTCTAATACCGTGGACTTAATGTCTTGAAACGTAAAGCTCAAATTGTATGCCACCGACGGGTGTGCTGTAGACTGTTCCCAGATAGTGCATGACGTAGAGTGTTGTTTTTCCTCCTCAGCTGTCCATGTGGGTGGTTGTGGGTGCTCTGGTGAAATTTCCTTTCTTTCCTTTCAAACATATCTCGTCTTTATCTCTCCTTTTTTTCTTTGTTACTCCCCGGTAATACATCTAATCTTTGACACATATGTAACCCATTAACGTTGCCAGTGCCGGAAAACCATTTCAGAAATTAAAAAACTCCCCACCGATGTTCGTGTCTCCTCTCCCGGCTTAAATTGTTTCTTGCGAGTCGTTAATCTTTATCGTCTGCTTCTAAAAAAAACAAAAAAACCTCTTTTCTTAGCTTCCACTTCCGGTAGAAGGAACGAGCCAGGCGTGCACCGGAAGTTCTGAGTTTCAGTCGTAAACTGGCGATATTTACCACGTGCATGCTTTCGGGTATTATTACATGTATAATGCGGTGCGCACACCCATGGCTCTCATCTTAAGTGAGCGAAATTGCTGCTACTGCTGCTCTCTCTCTCTCTCTCTCTCTCTCTCTCTCTCTCTCTCTCTCTCTCTCTCTCTCTCTCTCTCTCTCTCTCTCTCTGCGGGCTCATTCACTTGGTTCCCCCCCCCCCTGCGTCTTTTTCTTCGACGCATTTGTTTTTTTATAAATTAAATGTTATTTTGCTGTTTAAGATCAACACTATGGTGGCGGTTGTATGTTGGTTCATTCAGTTAGCACTAGTGGTGGCGGTGGAGTGCTGGTGTAAACATTTTGATATTATACTTATACATGTGTTCTGTATTTATTATGTCTGTCTTTTTTTTTTCTAAATTCACTTGTCGAACTCTTTCCGCGAATTCACCGGATATTGTTAGGTTGGTGATTTTATGTACAATATTGTTAGGTTGGCGATTTTGTGTACGATATTGTTAGGTTGGCGATTTTGTGTACGATATTGTTAGGTTGGTGATTTTGTGTACGATATTGTTAGGTTGGCGATTTTGTGTACGATATTGTTAGGTTGGTGATTTTGTGTACGATATTGTTAGGTTGGCGATTTTGTGTACTGCTTCACTATTCTCGATCTTCCCTCAGTGTTTGCGCTTTTAAAAATATACCAAACTTGTTTAACTTTTGGTGGATTTCTTTGCTTTTTTTAGAGGTGAAGAGACCACTGGAAGAATCTGATCAGTCGTAATTTTTTTTTTACAATGACTTTTTCCCTTGTTGCATCCTTTAAAAATCAAACCCTCTTTTGCGCAAATGACCCCACGCTTAAGCTAGTTAAGTCGTGTGCTTATGTGTGGTAAAACGAAATGCTTTACTTACTATGGGATGCGGACTTTCAAACTTTGAATTTCCTTTTTTTCCCACTTTAAAAAAAATATATGACCTATGTATTGTTGTTTTTCCCCACTGGAGTCTTCACTTTAAAAATATAATTTAGTGAGAATGGTGATGGTTGAAGGATGCCACTGATGGGTCCCACTTCTTTACTTTCTGTGTTATTTGTCTGTCTGTTTGTCTTGTGCTACTGGTAGGGCCAACTTCTTTATTTTCTGTCTTATGTTTCTGTCTGTTTGTCTTGTGCTTCTGCTGATGGGTCCCACTTCTTTACTAACTTTCTGTGTTATTTGTCTGTCAGTTCGTCTTGTGCCTCTGGTAGGGCCAACTTCTTTACTTTCTGTGTTATTTGTCTGTCTGTTTGTCTTGTGCCTCTGGTAGGCCAACTTCTTTACTTTCCATCTGTTGTTTCTGTCTTATGTAGATTTCTACCAAGCTTTACGTTGTTGTTTTTTAAAATTGGAAATGAGTATGACAGTTGAGCGAGTTGTTTTAGCAGTTCCAGTTCCAGATTGTCTGTGCGGGGCTGAGGCTGTTTATTCCACTTTTGTGAATGGTATTATTACCGCATATGAAAATGATGAGAAATAAATATTTGATAAACTACCACCTGTGGTTCTTTGTCGTATTTGTTTGTTTGCATTGTACATATACTAGCAGTAATGTCGTCTCATGTCCAAGTGGGGGCTCTCGTGGCCTAGAGGTTAAGGTGATGGCCTCTCATTCAAAGGTCACGGTTTGAATCCGGGTAGCGACCGAAACATTTTCTTCTCTAAAAATGTCTCCTTTCACCTCCTTTCACCTCCTTTCCTTCTCTGTTGACATCCACCCATTGGCGCTCATATGACCTTATGCAGTTGCGAGCGCCGTAAAACCTCTACTAAAACTAAAACCTGCTCTCTAGCAAGTTCTGTCGTCTGCTTTCGTCTCCTCTTTCTGCCCCAACCCCCTCACCTCTTTTGCCCCCTCCTCTGGGCGCCTGACTTTCTGCAGCCTTTCTACTGCTACTCCAAGGCTCCTTACTGCTTTCTTTCAGCCACACCCCGGATCTTCTGGTAGGAAAGATCTACACCTAGCCTTCTCGGACAAGGGCGAAAAATCTCAGAGGGCACGTGTGCATGCTGCGCAGGTTAAATATCCCTTGGTGGTCTAAAATCGATAAGAGTAGGCTTCGGCCGCCACCCGGGCAAAATTCAAAATGTTCTACCAGCAGAAAAAATGTAATGTGTCACGTGCGCTCGCGCCGTAAACACCCAAAAAAAATCATGTCCAATCGATTTGTAAGTTATGGCTTTGTTGGAGTAACTCACTTTTTAAAATATAAATATGAATTTGCAAAAACTATTAAACGTCAATAAGACAAGCAGCGGCAACTACTGACAACGATAACTACACTGCATGTAGCCTACAAGGGGTTGAAGCTGCATTGAGATTCAAACAATACAACTTTGTTGCAAAAACACACTTGCTCTTATATATATATATATATGTGTGTGTGTGTGTGTGTGTGTGTGTGTGTGTGTGTGTGTGTGTGTGTGTGTGTGTGTGTGCTAGTCTATGTCAGTATGTGATTGTCGCAACCGGCGCTTTGTAAAAGTAGAATCTCCCTTTTTTGCATGTCTAATAAATGAGGGAACTATCTTCTACAAAAACAAAAAGCTAATATGTAGTAGAAAAAGGCCAGCACAAGATTACACAGTACTTAGGCTACAGCTTGACGTTTCGAACAAAGACATTCTTACTTCAACACGCATACACAAACCATTTCTCCCCGAATGCTCGAAGCACCAAACAGCACCGGATGTTTTGATCAATCTGAAGAGATGACTTCCTGCAATATCCCACAACACGGAGTGTGTTGTTATGCTTTTCGTTTTAGGGCGTGCCGCCTTCCTAAACGTTTACTGTTTACAATCAACCATAAGTAGTTTGGGTAAATTTATAGATTACTTGTTAAATTGTTAATAAACAATGGTCGACTGCGGCAATGCATGGCACTGAACTGTATTTTGAACGCTATCTGTTTGTGTTTTAAGTGCTGTAAAACGCTGACGAAAACTAAAGACTAAAAGAAAAGAAAAATTGCACGATAGATCTAGATCTATCGAGATCTAGATCTAGATTCTGTATGATCCTCCGAAGAATAGCGACAAAAATGACCTTTTTAGCAGACTCAAAGTATTCAAAGAATGGTTACAACAATTGAAGAGCTCTAGTCTCTATATATGCAGACCTAATATGTTTCATTCCCCCAGTGACTACATATTATTGGTTGCCATATTGGAGTGTATGGCTTTACAGTACATGTGCTTCGTCATGGACTCTTTAAATGAAGAATTTCTTGACGCTGTTGGTATGGTGGACGTCCTGTTCACGGAGCATACGCTGTTGGGCAATTTGGTAACAGCTGCTGTGTACCTCAGTCTGGCAGACATTTTGGTGCAGTTCTTCTATGAGCGGCGCCAGTTTCCAGATAACTGGCGGCTCGATGTCCCAAGAATACGTATGATTGTTATTGTATTATCATTATTGTTTGTTGTGGGGAGTTTTCTTCAATAGCAGGATAGGATAGTTTTTATTGTTGTTGTTTTTTGTGGAGGGGATTGGCGGAGATGGACAGAGCACCAGGAAGTTTAAGGGTACCGACTGGAACATGTACAGTCGAACCTGCTCTTACTACCACCTGTACAAGACAATCCCCTGTACAAATGACCTCGTCCCATTCCCTCTTGTTTGTTTGGTTGGTTGATTTATATTTTTTTCTATGCATGTATTCTTATGACAGTCCCAAAGGATTAACGGATAGTGATTAAGATGACCACTTTCCTCCTCGACAATGGATGATTGTCTTGGGACAGGTTTGGCTGTTTTAGTTTACTGTTACTGCTTTCATCTGACTAAGTTGTTTCCCATCACTGAACTATGCCAGTTGCCTTGTTATACAATGTCAAATAACTAGTTTTGGCCGTGATTTGCTGGGTCTTTGTTTTAACAGTCGCTTCCGCCCCACCCGAGGAATTATCTACAATTTGCTTCAGGAATCTCAGACTCAAATTGCCCGGGGGCTGCAGAGGGTAGAGTCTAGTTGAGCCAGGGGCCATATTATGTACTCAACGGAGACAAGTTTGTTTAACCGTCCAATCTTCTCGATCTTTTTTTAATAGAAATTTGGAACATGAACATTTTTTAAAACTTAAACTTCTCGACAAAAAGATGCGTGAGAGAAAAACGTACAGGCTGCTGTAACACTAAACTTTAATGTCAAGTAGGGGCCGTAAAATAGCGTCTTGCGGGCCTCAAAGACCGGTAGAGCGCGCGTTTAAGTCCTTTGATCTGATGATGGTTCAGTGCTCAGCATATTAAAAGAAAGACTAACACAACAATCATGTAGGCGTGCCTCTTTTCTTTGTCTCCACCAGGGGCCATTTGGTGTTGTGTGAGTGAGAGAGACACAGAGAGAGAGAAAGAGAGAGAGAGAAAGAGACAGACCATGAGACTTGCACACACACAGAGGCAGATAAACACACACACACACACACACACACACACACACACACACACACACACACACACACACACACACACACACACACATACAGAGGTAGAGATGTGGCGGGTGCTCTGGTGTGGTTTGCTTCTTCTTTCCTATCGAACATCTGTCGTCCTTATCTCCCCTTCTTCTTTTTTACGTTTATTACTCTCTTGTAACACCTCTAATCTTCTGGCACTCATATGACCTTATGCAGTTGCGAGCACCGTAAAACCCTCTACTATAATAAATAAAACACACACTCACTCAGTCACTCACTCACTCACACACACAGAGGTAGAGAGAGAGAGCGAAAAAGCGAGAGCGAAAAAGCGAGAGCGACAGAGAGAGACAGAGAGAGACAGAGACAGAGAACGTCGTCTCTTTTGTCACAGATATTTCTTTCTATATTTTTTTTTTTAATGGTTTGGAGCAAGGCTGCGTTTGGTATTGAGCTTAAAGCTTAATTAAGTTATATTTTATTTGCAAACCACTGGTTGTCATTTGCTTGGCTCAAAATCTGGGAAGTGAGAGGAAATACACGGAAAAAATATGGAGATAATACCCCAAATATAGAAATCATTCAGAAGTGTTCTAGGCACAGCATAGTCATAATTAAGCCTTTAGGGCCAGGCCGGAAGATCTACCGCTGAACCGAAATCTCGACATAATATTATTATTATGTCTTCCAACAGGCCAAGTGAGTTATGGTGCGCTGGTGTGGTACATTTACAGGATGTCAGAATACAGTCTGACCTGATCAATAAGCCACCTTTCCAAGATAATCACCAATACAAACAACCTTCCCCACCCCCACCCTTTTTTCGTTTTTGTATATTATGTAAACGCGCTGTCCAAGATGTTCACCTGTCTAAGACAACTACTTTTTTTCTCGTCAACAAGTGATCGACTTCGACAAATTCGACTGTGCAGTCAAAACTGTCTAAGACGGCCACCCATTTTTTCAGGGAAAAAGTGGTTGTCCTAGACAGGTAGCTGTCTTACACAGTGTCATTATAGTGTAAGAAATACACATGGAAGTAATGGGAAGTGGCCGTTAGTTCAGGTAATCGTCTTATACAGGTGGCTGTTAGAGCAGGTTCGACTGTAATACATCATTTTAACCTTTTCAATCCTTCAGTGAAATCGGGAGTACTAGGTGTCCTGATGGCTCTCATCGGAAGCTACTGGTACATGTTTCTTGACTCCACCTTCCCCACCACTGACAAGCACGATGTTGGCGCCAAAGTCATCCTGGACCAGATCTTTGGTGGCTCTTTTTTCTGCACTCTCTACATTTTCGGTGAGCGCTAGTATCCAATAATTTCTGTGTTTTCCCTTTGCTGTTTCGCAAAATTAAAACAAATAAAAAAATTTAGTTTAGGATGATTAACAGTTTCACGGCAGTCACTTGCAATACAATTAGGCCATGTTATTATAGGTGCCGAATATTACAGGTGATACTAGATATACAACGGAAAGAAGGAAGAGAGATACTGGAAATATATGTTTGCATTGATAGGAAAAAAGGTGCAAACCAGACCAGAGTGCCCCGAAACCATCCACACTTTCAACTGTAGCCTAGGTGATAATATCTGGGAAATTGAAAATGAAAGAACAACGCCATATTTCTAACGTCATGATTTATAGAGCCTCTATGGGCAGCATCTTGTCTCGAGCAGTGGACGACAGTGGTGAAGTAGAGAGCAAAATCTTGAGACCTTCCATTGTTGGATGACAGCATACATTGATACATTGGAGTCGAGGGATTGAGGTTGAAACAAAGGTCAAGGTGAAAGTTTTCCACCCTGACATAGATACAACCCTAGCATACTCCAGTGAACTGGCGTTTGTGGTGTAGCGGTTAAGGGCCTCGCTGTCACATACAGTAGAACCGAGTTCAATTCCTTAGTGAAAAAGAAATTCTTATCGAGGGTTAGGTCTTTCCACTTGAATATTGTTCACTTTCCAGCCTGGATTCTGACAGGCAAGGTCGGAAGCCCGGCTCCTAAATGATCTAAATTGTGTGGATGGGGGGGG
>NW_004797454.1:988529-991106 GCF_000002075.1 Aplysia californica
GGGGTGTAAAATCACCTGCGGGAAAACATTTTACGTCAGTGAAAGCTGCCATGTTTACCTGAATCGTAGAACATAAATGAAGCTTTTCGACATAACGTTCCTCGTCGAACGTCGACCACTGTTGATCATTAACAAGACACCAATTGTATTAGACGATTTTCGCCTCTGTCTACATTATTAAGATATTATTTCAGAGGACGGAATGCGTTGATTCCTTCTCTAGGGGACTAACCGGGGATGAAAGTGATATGCCTACATCCCACACGAAAGACGAAGATAGTCGATAAAACGCTGGTAATTATAAGTACTCTTCTACTGCGTACAAAACTAAGAGCCACACCGTTACACCAAAACCTACTACAAAGCGCCAGAAGGTAAGACAGTGTTTGGGTTTAACGCCTATATCAACACTGTTATGTTAATTAACAGGTGATATCTCCGAATTTAACGTCTGTCTCCGATAGTACAGAGCCAAAACGACCCGAGTTCAAGAACACCCAGTCTGGGTTTCGAACAAGGGCCATCCCGTACGCAGTCCGGCGTGATGCCAACTGAGTCAACGGAACGTCCGGCCAGATCGAGACTTCAAACTGTAAAGATTCATCTGCCTCAAAGAACAGTACAGAATACAGAACTCTCTTTGCACACTATCATCAGGGGATACAGAGATTGTCTCTGGAACGTGATAGCACACAGCATGTAGCGAGCTCATGAGAACACAGAGAATGTACACTACTATACTGTAGCTTGTTCATTTTCTTCTATCAGCGGTTAAAATGGGATGAAAACAAGTATCTCTGTTTGATCTTCTTAAATGTCTTTGTATGTATGTCTTAAAGTTGGGTGACAAGTAGAATCTAAAAGCACATTAATGAAGGCCAAATGCAAAATAAGGTTCCGACACGATTTCTTTGATACTAGGCTGAAGCAGGTAAAGAAATAGTGGAGGATTTACAGTAAGAACCAACAACATAAAAACGTTGACCTATTTCTATCGACACCACACTTTCACGCACGCCTCTGAAAAACGATCCAGCAGACGGGTGAGTACTTTTCGAGATGCACACGATGACGTCTAAACGGTCTTTGTGTGTGTGGGTGGGTTGGGGGAGGGGGAGGGGGTGGTGTGGAGAAACTACGTGAATTCACTGATGTGTGGTGGCAAAATGGTTTGCTGTCATAAAAATCTGTTGTAGGCTGGGTAAATCATATTATTGCATTGATCCTGTATAATATATTCATATAAAGAATGGTGTTTAGTATAGGGCCAAAATAAGACTTTTTGTAAATTAAACCTATTGGTTCAAGAAATAATTGGTCGCTTTTAAGGACAAGTGGGTTATCTCGAAAAATGCTGTTTTGAGAAAATCGAAGAAAAAGGTTTTGCCCCTTGTTCAGCTTCATAAAAAAACAGGGAGCGTTTTCTCTGTAATCAAACAAATATACTAACCAATGAAACCAAACTTCTCCTATAGTTAGGGCAATGCCCACTTTTGGTGTAGGTCAAGATTTCTGGAAACCCCCGAAATCTGGGTAAGCCCGCTTGTCCTTAAAAGCGACCAATTATTATTTGGGTTGTTTTTTTGTTGGGTTTTTTTTTTTGGGGGGGGTGTTGTTGCTGGCTAACAGGAGTGTTATGCAAAGTTTCATGCGCATTGGCAAATTAATAAATGTGTGCTAGAAATGTTTTCAACGCGGACAGACGGAAGCGAACGAAGCTATTTACTACAGTAATGTCAGACTTACTCCACCAGCTGCTGAGGATACGCTTGTGGAAGGGCGCGATGATGATTCAGTGGATATCAAGCTGGGCTAAAGTGCAGATAACCCTGGTTCGAAATACCAACACATTCCCTTCGCTTGTTTGATCTTTCTCGTGGGGGTGTGTTGTTGTGTAGGTTTTTTGTGGGGTGTGTGGATGTGGAAGGGGAGCTGTTGTCGTGGTTTGGGGGTGGGGGTGGGTGTATATACGAGTACAATATATGATCTGCGTTTTTATTCTTGAAACCTTTTCCCTATGATCATCTCAGTTTTGCTTCTCTCTCACAGGTATGGGTGTCATGGAAGGGTACTCACTCACAGAATGCTTCAGGGAGTGGACTGACAAATTCCCGGCAATTTATAAAGCAAGTGACATCACTGTGCTTGTCCGACGCCTTGCTTCGCTTTGTTACGCTACGAAATGTTTGCTTTGTTTTAGTAGAGATTTCACGGCGCTCTCAACTATTATTTTAAGTTCATATGAGCGCCAAGGGGAGGATGTCAACAGAGAAGTCTTTTCAGAGAATCAGGCTTACTCTGCTCACCTCACTAACTTCAACAGCACAAAGTATGTTTCACTATCAGGGCACCCGGAAATAGCGGGTCACAAGAGTGTGACAAACATACAAAAGAAGTAGAGTAAAATGACGATAGTATTAGTAAGGATTAGGAAAGAAAAAGCAGTCCCCTGTTGCAGTTCAGGCACAGTTATGAGTGAGTATGGCATTGGTGAATCAGCCCATTTACAACAACAATACATGGTTAATATACCCTCTTTGAGAATGGCCTAAAGACACTTTAGTTGGTAGCACCGTC
>NW_004797454.1:992423-994844 GCF_000002075.1 Aplysia californica
TAGATAGATAGATAGATAGATAGATAGATAGATAGATAGATAGATAGATAGATAGGTAGATAGATAGATAGATAGAGAGAGAGAGAGAGAGAGAGAGAGAGAGAGAGAGAGAGAGAGTCCAAATCATAAGGTATTTTCGTGATGAACGTTGTAAAATGTACATATTATTTTAGTGTCGATTTTGTCCATGGGTGATCAATTGTCATTAAGGGTACTCGGATCTATAAGAAGTCTCGGGATCACCGTATAAGTTCTCAGTGGACTTTGAAATCACTGTACAGAGCACAATTCAGCGTTGGTCGTTATCCAATAGGTTTGAACCCCACTCCCTATGCTTATGCTGCAACGGGACGTAAATCTTAAATCATGCGAATCCACATTGTGCTCCATGATAAGTAAGTTAATTTTATTTTTTTATAATGTATTGTTATGTGAATTGTATGTGCTATTAAGAGTATGAAATAAAGTTTTAAAAATTAACTCCAGCAATAAAAAATCGTACAGATTTTCCTCAGCTTCTATTTCATTAAAACGTTGAAGGTGCCGGTTTAGCACTTGACTTGGGTCCTTTCGGATATCGCAGGGTCTTTCCGATTTCCGCAAAAAATATATATATTAGAGAGCATCAAACATAAAACATTCATTCGCAAAATGTACAATATAGATCTAGCCCAAAGCCGTTTTAGCTTTAGCCTGAAGTACATGTACTATAAAAAGCTATACTAATTAAAACTGCTCCAGAACATGAAATGTAGTTGTGGGATGCGAGGATCACCTTTCAAATCCACCGCAATATCAATCCGTGCGATCCATTGGCACGTATTCTTGCAAAACAAGGACGGATTATCAACAAATTAGCAGGCATCGAGTATGCCAATGACTTCTTCAAGAGCCACTCTTAAAACTTATTAGGCCAATTCTTCTTCTTCTTCTTCTTCTTCTTCTTCTTCTTCTTCTTCTTCTTCTTCTTCTTCTTCTTCTTCTTTTTCTTCTTCTTCTTCTTCTTCTTCTTCTTCTTATTATTATTATTATTATTATTATTAGTTTTTATTATTATTTTTATTATTATAATAATAATTATTATTATCATTACTATTATTATTATTACATCATCATCATTATCATCATCATCATCATCATCATCATCATCATCATCATCATCATCATCATCATCATCATCATCATCATTGTTTGGAAAGCAGAGTAGGTGGGAGAGTCTTGCTGTATTTTCAGACAAAATAACAAAAATACGAAATGTTTAAAATGTGTTTTATTGAAACAGCTCAACGTTTCGCCTCTTGGACTTCCTCAGGAGCAATTGAAGGTGAAACCAAATGGGCGCTGTATAATAGTAATAGCAGGAAAATGGGCCTAACATTTACTAACAAAGAGGGTCTTAAGGTTACATATTTTACATCATCATTGTGGTGATCTTTTAATCCCATCACCAACCTGTTCAAGTTCTCTATGCAATTTTTTTTCTTCTGGGTCTGCGTCAAACTTTTTAGCCTTCCAGTTTGCGAGTGACAGCAAAATGAGCCCTTTACGTCGATTCAAGTCTATTTGGTAGAGCTGGGCGAAGAATCTAGTCGGGAACCGATTCCCAAGACAAATGCTACGAAAGAAAAGTTCCGACTCCTTTTTGCGTAAACAAATTCGGAAAAGTACAAACTGATGCTTCGTAGTGTTCCGAAATTAAGGTTATCCTAAATCCTAAAGATGTTCGGAGCTACCAGGTAATCGCAGGAAGAAATCCCATCATTGGAAAGTAAGTAATTGGGTTCGGAGTCGATTCCTATGATTCCTAGCTTCCAATAACCGGGACCTCGCGGCCCAGCACTACTATTTGATATAGTTCGTCCCATCCTGGCATCTATCAACACTGCCTCATTTGATGTAACTATAGTTTCCTCCCAAGAAATTCGTAACTGTATCCCAAGAAACGGCATCTCTATTTATCTGTCCCCACAGTTTTGGAGAAAAAAACCCAACACACATACACACACACACACACACACACACACACACACACACACACACACACACACATACACACAAAATATGCAAACTGAGAACCTGATCAAATTTTGCTAAATTATGCAGGATGCCTGAAACCATGGGGACAGATTTATCATGACTTAGGCTACATAGAGCACAGTGCGGTCAGACTTGACAGCGACTAATTCTGTTAGCTTATGGTCTTTTCCTGTTACAGTATGAGTAATGCTAAGCTTAACAACCCCGTTCTTCTCAGAGTGACTTTCCCTTCGTTCAACCAACCTTTCAAATAATATGTCTAGATCTAGACCTACTCTATTTCTGGGTTCTACTCCTCGAATATATTGCAGCGTTGGCATGTGTGTATGTGAATTTCGACAAATTGAGGTTTGTTGTCGTTTTGATTTTTTTGGGAGGGGGGGG
>NW_004797454.1:997180-1009680 GCF_000002075.1 Aplysia californica
GCACACACACCCTTTCCATTTCGTTTTTCGCGAACATTTTAAATTCGCGATTTGAGTCGCCCAGTGACATAATATACGCAATACTATTTGGGTTCTATTGCATCCCCGCCCGTTTTAATATTCTCACACTCACATGCTGGAATTGACTTGAATTCGCAGATTTCTGTAAAAATCGCGAAAATCGCAAATCAAGGAGCGCTCGACAAACCTACAAACAAATTATCAAACAAGCAAACCAAGAAACAAACAAACGAACAAACAAACAAACAAACCTGCTTTATAGTAGTCACTGACTGAGGTGTGTCCCAAAACTACACACTATAACCCTTGCTCAAAATCAGGGCGCAGCACAGTGGCTGCCAGCAGAGTGGTGTATGGATCGTCTATATTTCTGATAGTGTTGTGTATTATTCATGCATTTATCCAAGCGGATCAATGGAGCGGAATTTATTATTTTTACTTTGAGATATGTTCTAAATAGAACTGAAACTGAAAGCAAGACTGTCGTAAAAAAGTCGCGATTGTTGTGACGGTTGGGAGTATTATGACATACTAAGCCCAAAGCTCTCGGTCGGTTGTCATTCTAAAGGCACACAGGAAGATAGTTCCAGCATTAATTTCAAATCAGTAAGTTAACCCCCCCCCCCTGAAAAAAGAAGAAGAAATATATATAAATCAATCAATGAATCAAACAATCAATCAATCGATCAATTTTTAAAAATAGAATCAAAGAAAATTATATATAAATAAATAAATAAAAATAAAAACGGGACATAATAACTGCTTCGGAAATCAACCAATTGGTAAAAGTGAAGAAAATCCATCCAATTGTTCGAGAAATATAAAGCGTTAAAAACTGGGGCTAACATTGAGTAAAACGCAAGAAATTTACAGCATACGTGTTCAGCTGTAGGGGCGGGATGAGTCAGGTCTGGTTTCAGGGCGATAACGATAAAACCATGACGTCACATCAGATGGGCATCTCACCGTGCTGAGAAAGTTTAGAAGAAGTTGGGGAGGGGGGGGGGGGGGGGTAGGATGTGTTTTTGTTTAGGAGGTCTGATTCCAGTGGGATGGGGCCAACCTGGGCTGTCTTAGATCTATGATAGCCTGGGGCCTTGGGCCTCATCCGACACGTCACGAGAGGGTCTTGTAAGGTTGCAGAAAGGTTTGGGGAATGCTTACTAATGAATGATCACCGCATCCCCCCAACTTGAACCCCTTCAATGTATTTTGACAGACAACGGTTACAAAAACAACCAAGAAACAGTCGAACAGTTGAAAGTCAATGTTGAACTGGAGGTCTTAATAATCAACCCAGAAACGTGCCACCTGCCACGGGCTTATTCAAAATCCCCAGTGACGTGTTGGAGATTGTAGTATGGAAGTGGTGTCTATGGCCTACTGCTGAGGATACTGGATTCGTAATCGTGATATTGCGGGTTCAGGGGTTGAAGCCTCAGCTTGGTCCTACGTTGTGTCCTTGGGAAAGGCACTTAACACGAATGTTCCACTTGGCTCGGTCTTTTCGGAGATTTCCTTTTTTTTTGTTGTTGTTGAGGGGGGGGGGGGGGGCAGTACATACCAGTTTCGTATGAATGCGTTCTTCAATGCACAGATAATGACTAGACTTATACGTATATGAAATAGAACAGCATGGTTGATTTTTTTAAAGTTGCAGCATTGCGTTTGATTCAAGTTTGGTTGGATTTGGGAGGAAAAATTATATTTTCCAACAGGACAGTTATTTTGTAAAGTTTTGATAAAAATTGATCCTGAGATGAACGAGTTATCGCAATTTAATCGGATCCTCTCTTGCTAAGACACCGGGTATCTTAACTTGTGTCCAGATGTTAAAATAAACTCTATAGTTTTAAAGAGGCTAAATTTTCCACTACTCAATAAATGTTTATTCAGTTCGGCCCCTTTCGCGACTAAGTTTGCCACCCATGAAGTAGCCATGGTGCATCGCCCCTATCTGGGGTTAACATGGGGTCAAGTACGTGGGTGGTCGGCTGGCGCTCTGGTGTGATTTGCTCCGTCTTTCCTACCAAACATCTGTTGTCCTCATCTCTTTTCATTTTTCCCCCCTTTGTATAGTACTCTCTAGCAACGCGTATATTATAACCTATGCGCACGCTGGACACATCTGAGGGTTCGACTTTCGACCTTGAAAAACAAACACGTTTGTTTTTGAAGGTCACGATTAAAATCGACCAAATTATGCCGTGATCTATAAGTTCTTGTACCATCTCAGCACCTAGGTCGCAATGGTAGCTTTTGGCCCTCCATGGAGAAAAACAAAACTGACGAGCCCCGAGTCATTTCGAACGAATTCGATTGGCAGTGTGCGCTGGGATTAAGAGAGATGGACAAATTCCATCCGACAGAATTCGACCTTAAAGGCAAAGAAAACATTTGGCCAAACGAAAATACAAGACGGGCTCAAAACGAAAGTCAGGTCTTTGAGCAGCAAGAGCCTGGTGATAATGGGATTCAAATGTCTGATTTACAGGCATGTCTCCTGTCAGCTTTTGAGATACAAACAAAGCTATTAACAAAAGAAGCCCTCGGCCTAATACAAAAGGGGGAATGAAAAAAGTCAAGAAATAAAAAAAAACCTCTTCCCCTTCATCGTCATCTTTTTCTTCATCCTCTTCATCGTCCTGTTCCCCATCAAAACAGAAACATTTTTTTAATGTGTCACCCTCACTGACTTAATTTGTGCAACCCAACAAAGGAGGTGAAGGTTATTTAAAGGTCCTTGAACCAAACCTTCCCTAACTCTCCTTCTTCCCCCCCCCCCTACCATTTCCGCCTGACTTGGTGAGTGAAGGTAAAGGTCAAGGTGACCGAACTGTTCTCTATGCCCCCCCCCCCTGTTTTTTTCACCCCGGAGAGGTTAAAACATCAGAGGATGAAATATATGGGAAAGAAGATATGCAGATAAGTAATCTACACCCTGCACCCTTGCAGATCATTGTCTGGCTCCTGTCAGTTCTGCCGAGTTTTGTCGACGATTAACTGCCAGAAATAACGTCTGGGAACTCATATAAGTTGCTAAAATAGCTGGGAAAGATAACATACATGCAGACAAAGAAAGGTGAACAAGGTACACATTGATACAGAATTGCTGTTGAGCATATCATATATCTGTATTCAAATCTGTTCTCAGGCCTACATACAGCGAGTTCCAGGGTTGTTATTCAAACCAGACGTTGTTCTCCTTGCTTCTCGGTTAAGCAAACAATTCCCAAAAAAATGCATCGTACAGAGGAGATCCAGATGCTTTGTCGCGAGGCGCTGACTGCAGGGGCGGCTCATATGGCTGAAAAGTGGGTGTGCACAATTTAACTGTCGAAGGTTGAAGATAGTCAAGAGCATAAAAGTAAATAAGATATTGTATAATTTTATTAGTTTTTGGCCTATGAGTACCAACCTCTTTCACTCTCTATTTTTGGCTTTGATTTAGAGAACTGAATCTATCTGTTAACGAAAAATCAATTTTATTTCACTCCTCCTGCATTGGATTGCATACATTCCCCTACTAGGATGAATAGTACATAACAGCTTGCACAAAAAAATAAATAATTCCATCTTTTTAGACAACAAACATCCCTTGTTCCCTCAAATAAAAACATCAGTTAAAAGTAAAAGACCTAGGCTTCTGATCTGTAACAAGGAAAGATATAGAAGGTCATTTTATATCAAACTGCTTCCATCTTAACCATCTTGTATAAGAATACTTACGAGCTCAGAGCATGCATAATTTAACACTGAGTGTGTATATTCTTAAGATTATTATTGTTTATATTGCTGCTCATTTATGCATGTGATTGTAAGCCTACGTGTGTGTGTGTGTACGTGTGTGTGTGTGTGTGTGTGTCTGTGTGTCTGTGTGTGTGTACACGTGGTGAAACACCTAACCAATGTGCAAGAATCTGAACAATAAAGATGTATCTTATCTTTTTTTTAAAAACGTTTTCACCAAAGTGCAATTCAAAGGCTCTGCTGACATGGTGACCTAATATGTCAAGTTGACCTTGCTCAAAGTCAGGGTAACAGAAATGGGGCAAGGCGTAAATGTCATAACAATGACCCAGTTGTACTTTTCTGTGAGCACTGTGCACTCTGGATTGCTCAGGAGGGCGAGACGCTCGGAGTTCACATAAAGCGGGCGACACATGCATGAGCAATAATGGAGGCCAGCCAGTCGAGCCTTGGCCCGGAATTTTTTTTTTTTTAACTCACGAGTCACGCGTGGGGAGATCGACCTTAACCGCAAACCCTTCGCTGCTGCGAAAACGCATAATGTACTTTTGGTCTCCCAAACTGGCTAACCGGCAATTCTTTTTCTATTATGACTTTATCGTGGATGTTTTTCAAGACATTTTTAATCTGCAACGTGTGCAGTTTATATACTCTAAAAAGAGTTTTAAAATTTGTCTGGTTACGTTAAACAGTTGCGCAGGAAACAGAGGTGGGTTTTGTTAACGTGCAGAAAGTTTATTTAACAACAAAGCCGTCTGATGTTAAGTGCATGGTAAATTTAACGCAATTAATGAATCTGAAGTCTTTTTTTTGGGGGGGGGGGGGGGGGTAATGTTTTACGGTGCTCGCAACTGCATAAGATCATATGAGCGCGCAGAGCACACCAAACATTTTCAGTAGGTAGGAAATTTTGAATTTTGCCCGGGTGGCGGCTTAAGCCTACTTTTGTCGATTTTGGACCACCAAGGGATCTTTAACGTGCTCAATTTGCACTTGGGACCTCCGAGATTTTTCGTTCTCAACCGCGAAGATCTACTGACCACAGTGAAGAGATGAAAATTAAAATGGTATGGGCATGTCACAAGATCCACAGAACTTGCCATAACAATTCTACAAGGAACCGTACAAGGAAAGAGAAAGAGAGGAAGGCAGAGAAGGTGATGGGAGGACAACATCACAGAGTGGACAAGGAAGACGATAGGTGACAATCTGAGGAAAGTAAAGGTCAAAAAGAAATGGCAAGAGATGGTTTTCAGATGCAGTGGTGCCTCCACGGTTGCCCCAACCACGGGATAGAAGAAGACGAAGAAGAAGAAGAAGAAGAAGTAGAAGAAGAAGAAGAAGAAGAAGAAGAAGAAGAAGAAGAAGAAGAAGAAGAAGAGCCGAAAAGGGTATGTGTTAGATCTTACCTACCATAAGATCAAGGGTGTGGCTGAAAGACAGCAGTAAGAAGGAGCCAAGGAGTAGCAATAGAAAGGCTGCAGAAAGTGCAGAAATAGTCAGGAGCCCAAAGGAGGGGGCCAAGAAAATGAGGGTGGTGGGGGCAGAAAGCAGAGACGAAAACGGACGGCAGAACGTTATTAGGGAGCAGGAGAGGAAGTGGAAGGAGAACATTTTAGAGAAGATAATTTTCCATCGCTCTCTGGATTCAAATCCGGGATCTTTTGAATGTGAGGCGAGCACCGTAACCTCTTGACCACAAGAGCCCCCCTCTCTTCCCTTTACCATGGGTCGACGAAAAAAAAGAATTTGTGCCTCCTAAATTTCTGAACCTGCGAACAGAGGTGTCAAACCTTGTATTAACTGTTATATTAATACCATTGATGCCAAATACATGTACAACATTTTCACTTCAAATTTGTTAATGCATTCTCGTAACCGTTGTCACCAAAAGCCTTTGGAATTTTGGTATTTCTTTTAAATTGCTCGCAGCTTTGCATTTTAGCTTTAATAACTGTATATTTGAAAGTGAGACATTGCGGTGAAATCAGGCGATCGTAAAAAATCAATCAATCGAAGGGATAGGCGTTTTCCCTTTTTTTTTGGCCTCAACACCTTTAACGTCCATATAAAAGCACATTCCCATTAAATGTCACCGTACAACGTTGATTAAAGACACAAAATATGTACATTTTCAGTTTCCAGGAACTTTCAAACTATTGAAATTACTCTACCAATTTTACCTCTGACACCAAGTGATCCCCACCTCCTTCAATCACAAATATCTCAACGTCTGTTCAAAATATATGGGCTTTTAAAAATACAAAGCAAGGCAAATGAATAAGCTTTCAGGTGATATCAATAACTCCACATGCCGAAAAATTGACGAGCGCCTGATTCCGCCGCGTCGTGACACAAATACAAGAGCAAAGAAGGAAAAAAAAACACACACAAAAAAACCAACAACGCGTGTGGTCTCCTGGCCAGTTTTACAAGGAACAAATCTGTTCTTCACCCGGCAGACATTTACAATGAATTCTCTGCACACAGAACTTGCTCCGCGAACAAGTCAACTCTCTGAAGCAGCTGTTCCACTCAAAACAATTTTTGAGGCCGTAGCCTGGACTCCAAAGGGTACCTATACTCGTTTTCTAAATGAAAAAAAAATGTATGTGAAACAAAATTGCGGACGTCTGCTAGACATATAGTTTTAGAAATCAGAATGAATTACTGCATTGATTTCTTGGACATTTTAATACCTACGTCTTATTATATAATTGCACAAAAAGTGCCTACCACTAAAAGTCAAAAAGCTCAAATAATAATTGTTATGCATCAGAGCTTTGGCGTCTTAAAATTCAACTCTGTAGACAAGGTGTTTCAACGTTGAAAACAAATAAATTAAACTATACGTTTTGAAAATAGTAACGCTTTTGAAAAGGACTCACCCAAAATTTGCTTTTTAGGGTAAAACAATTTTTTTTTTTAAAAGAAAAAGTTTAAATTGATGCAGAAAATGTGTATCTCATGCTAAAAATTGGGTATATTTTTGCGTCAATTATACAAAGTAATTTTTATTTACATTGACATTTAACATGAAAGTTTGAATAAAAATTCACGTCAAGGTGACTAATTTCAACATGTTTTCCTGTCAACCCCAAACATTTAAGCTCTCTTTTTTTAATGCTTTGAATGGTGTGCTGATTGATGAAGCGAATTTAATTTTCAATGTTCCATTTCACTTTGTCAATTTTTTGGGAGTGCTGGTGGTAAACGCTGTTATTAAGGACCCACCCCCCCACCCCCCCCCCAAAAAAAAAAAGAAAAGAAAAGAAAAGAAAAAAGAAATCCAATAGGCTCTATTTCGGGCTGTGGGGAGATCCTTCCCAAATTGTTTTGCGGCTGATGAGTGAGAACTGGAAATTATCGGGGAGCCAGCTCAAAGCAACACTGGTTGTATGGGGTGTGGCTCCATCCTTTGCAACCATGATACTTCTCGTAGCTGCCTTCTCCTTAAGGCGGTATTTACACATTTAGTTAAAACTGACAGGTATCCGTCCGTCCTCTTTGCGATAATGTTTTGTTTGTTTAGTTTGTTTAACTCTTTAATTGCGGGTCGCCACTTAAGTGGTGTTTTGGGGGCAACGATCACATCAACCCCAATAAGGCCTGCACCTGGTCTTTTTCTACATTTACTACCTATGTTCATTTTCTACCACATTACGACTAATGTGAGTGCTTACACAAATAAATCAATCAATATCAGACTGAATTATAGCCAATTTAGGGTAACACGCTGGCCGCCTGGGTGCGTAAAATTGTGGAATCTCTTGTGTACTGAAAGACTTAAATGAAAAATGAAGAGAAGCACATTGTTAGAATACTGGTCTTTTAGTGTTGGGGGAGGGGGAAAGTAAAGAAGAAGGACCACCAGTGGCGCCATCCAACCACCCACTCTTTACGATGAGAAAATACTATATTATGATGCAATCTTTGTAAAATACATATTATTATGTACTTCTATTTGTGGTCTATAAAATCAAGAAAGAAAAAGAGTCACTCGCATGTCATTTTGTTAATTCCGAACTTGGTATTATTTTTGCTGCGGTCTGCTCGCGGGGCAGTTTGCCACGGCTGCGACTCGCCGACTTTTTTTGGTAAGTGTTTTACGGTGCTCGCAACTGCATAAGGTCATATGAGCACGCGGGACACATTGAGCATTTTTAGTTGGTAGGGAATTTTGAATTTTGCCCAGGTCGCGGCCGACGCCTACTCTAATCGATCTTAGAACACCGAGGGATCTTTAATTTGCGCAACTTGCACACGGGACCTCCGAGATTTTTCGCCCTTGTCTGAGAAGGCTAGGTGTAGATATTTCCTACCATAAGATCTGGGGTGTGGCTGAAAGACAGAAGAAAGAAGGAGCCTTGGAGTAGCAGTACAAAAGCTGCAGAAAGAGTCAGGAACCCAGAGGAGGGGGCAAAGGAGGTCAGGGGGTGGGGGCAGAAAGTGGAGATGAAAGCAGACGACAGAACATTGTTGGAAAGCAGGAAAGGAGGTGAAAGGAGACAATTTTAGAAAAGAACAATTTTCGGTCGCTACCCGGATTCGAACCCTGGACCTTTGAATCAGACACAAACACCTTAACATCTAGGCCACCGACGATTAAACTTTCGTTTATAGACTTATTGAAAAATTTGCCCCACCGTAATAATGAAGTCAAAGTCGGAACCAGCGTGTCAAAATAAATAACGTGTAATGCGTGTGACTCTTTTTCTATCTATCTGGATTTTGAAGATCACAAAAAAGAAGTATTTTTCACCAATATTACATTGCAATTTGTTGTTGTTGCTTGTTTGTTTGTTGTAGTTGGTTTGTTGTTGTTTCTTTGGTAAATGTTTTACGGCGCTCGCAACTCATATGAGCGCGCGGGACACACCAAACATTTTGAGTTGGTAGGAAATTTTGGATTTTCCGGGGATGACGGCCGAAGACTACTCTCATCGATTTGGGACCACCAAAGGATCTTTAAGGTGCGAAGAAAATTGTCCGTCGCTGTCAAAGTGCGAACCCACAACCCATTGAATGAGAGGCGAACACCTTAACTTCTAGACCAATAGAGCCCCCTCAATGCAATCTGCATCATGTTGTATTTTCTTATCTCAAGGAGGACAGGCATATTCTGTCAGTTGTAACTGAACGCGTAATACTCCGTTTAGACATTTGCAGAATTTCTCAAGGACTGTTCACTTGTAACACTATTAGTCTTACCGTTCTCATACGTTCTCCTTAGGCCACAGTGGAGCAATAATCGCATGGCGTCTCAGTGCCACACAAGCTATGCGCTTCTCTGCACGGGAGCCCACACAGGATAGCTCAAGAGGTAATCAAGCTGCCCTGTTGTGATTTATGCATCTCGCTAAAGTGGTCGTTATACTACAAGTTTCATTAATTAATTATGGCATTTTGAACCAACGTTCGTGGTCTAGGGGTTACGGTTTTCGCCTCTCATTCAATAGGGCGTGGGTTCGAATCCGGACAACGACTGAAAATTTTCTTCTCCAAAATGTTAATGTTTTCACATCCTTTCCTGCTCTCTAACAATGTTATTATGTTTGTTTTCGTCTCCACTTTCGGCTACCAACCCCTCACATCTTTTGCCCCCTCCTCTGGGGTCCGGACTCTCTCTGCAGCCTTTCTACTACTACTCCTTGGCTCATTCTTACGGTTGTCTTTCAACTACACCCCTGATCTTATGGTAGGAAAGATCTTTTCGGACAAAGGTGAAAATTCTCGGAGGTCCCGTGTGCAAGTTGCGCATGTTAAAGATCCCTTGGTGGTCCAAGATTGATCTAAGAGTAGGTTTCGACCGCCACCCGGGCAAAATTCAAAATTCACTTCCAAATGAAAATGTATAATGTGTCCCGCACTATCATAATATTATGATCTTGTGCAGTTGCGAGCGCCGTAATACATTTGCCAAAGAAAAAAAAGTCCCAACGTTTCTACATGTTATGTCATTGTTCGATGATGAGAACAAATAAGTAATGCACAATATAATCATGTAAAACGTCAACCTTTCAGAAATATCTGAAATTTAGTTTTGGAGGCAGTATATGCCACCAGGACCTCAGGGTCAAAAGAACTGAATGGTACTTTCTTTCAATGTCAGACTTTGTCCTCGAGAAGAAGGTGAACGGCATCCAGGACTGGCCGTGTCGTTCTCCAAGTTGGACATCAACGGCAACGTGGGATGCATTGAGAGTGAGACTTGTTGGAGCCTCTGATTGAGGATGGCGTTTTGGCGTTGTATTGTTGAGAACCTTTGTAACGTGTTCGAAAGCAGTTTGGCATTGTGCAGACCTCTCATTGACTTGTATTTTGCCACTTGTCTGGACATGGAGTGGAGTTAAAATGTCAGCAACATATGGAATGAAATGGTAAGAGTGATTCATCATGCCACAAAAAGGCTGGAGCGGTAGATAAGAGCAGCACAGTCATGCAAGTTCTCTACCTGATCAGTGGTCAGTTTCATACAAATTAACAAAGATAAAGAGAAAAGGTTGTTTGTACTCGGATACGAATATTTTTTTTATTTTCCATTTAGACAAAATAATGCATAATTTAGTGTCGAAATCTGGAGAAAAAAAATTAGCTTTGGAATGAACGGCCTGTGGTCCACAGGGTAGACTACGCATTTTGATAGTCGATTCCTTAGCCTGCAAGGATCAGGGAAATCTTGGTTTCTGAAATTCTGCGGAGAATATGAGTGTTGTCCAAAGATAACAGGTGTTTGCCATTAAGATCAAGTACAAGATTATGAGCTGTGCCATGAAGGTAAACTCGTGATTCTAACGTAATCTCCCGGCTCTGGAAAAGGAAATAGCGGGTATAACCCAGATGTGGATGGATCTGAAGTCTCATTAGCCGCCGTAACCATGTACAGAAGCGAGTAGTTAAACTTATACCTTCCCACCTATGTCAACAAGGCAGGATTTTTCACAGTTCCGGTCCGCAGCGGAAAACGTGTAGGAGTTTGAAAAGCCAGCTGCTGCCACGCCTAATAGCAGGTCTTCACGTTTTCCCCGAGGTCTCGGAGAGTAAAGAACACTCGCAACCTGGTTGGTAGTTACGTGCGTTCAGGCCAAATCGTAAAATGGAAGAAAGACACACAGAAAAAATAATTATGAGTGGGTTTGTTCCTGGGCGACGTGGGGAGCGCGATTTTAGTATACCGCACGCCTGGGGATAGGTCCAAAAGTCGGGCAACCTTAATAAAACTGCGTTGATTTGAAAAACTGTGCAATGTACTGAAGTTGGATAGCTAAATTTACTAGCAATGTTTCTGCTCACTCACCCTGTGGCTGCATCCTAACGACTGTGTGAAGCGTGAGGCTTGTTGACCCCGAAACTCCGGGTTTTAGGAAAAGCTAATGGGAAAATAACGCGCTTCCTTGATTTAACGAGCAGATCTTGCTCAAGAGCTGTCGTTATCAAAGCGGGGTCACCAGTAAATTGTTTTTACTCACCACCAATCATATCACACACGCGCTAAATTAAATAGTCCCGATAAGTCTTGTCGTTTAACCAATGCGCACATCAACGCTATGTCACAGGGACGCAACAGTAATCAAGACGATAAGCTCATCATTATTATAATATGGTGTGTTGTCTTTCTTCTCTTGTTTTCGGAAAGGGGGGGGGAGGCGAGTACAACTATTATCTTTGTCAGTTTCGTTTCGTTTGTTAGGTCCCCCCCCCCTCCCCCTCCATCTTTTCTCTTTTCTTGTGGAATCTGTACCGGTTCCTCATTGTCGTTACCCGTGTTCTTTTTTCGTTTTTCTCTAGTCTCCTCGTGGGTGGTTGCGGGCACCGTTAATTGTTGTTTTAATTAAAGTGTTTTTATGTCCCCATTGACACAATTTAGATCACTTAGGAGGCGGACTCCCGACCGTGCCGGCCAGGACCATCCCGGGTTGAGAGGGATACATCGTCCCAGCAGAAAAATCGAGATACTTAATTGATAAAAGATGTATCCCCATTCGGGAATCAGACCCGGGTTTTCTGCGCGCGACAGCGATACACACCTAACCGCCACACCACTGTACAGTAGACGTCGGTGCCATCTGTTTCACAGGCTGACGTGCAATGACGCGTCATTGTTTACGGTCGCTCGCTGTCTCCATACTCTCTGTCATACTCAGGCCAGCCAACAATGCCTTGATAATATTATCGGTCCACTTTGTTCTTTGTCCACGTTTTTTTGGGGGGGCCCCTCCTCTTGCCTTCGAGTATTTCCTTTTCTTTTTTGGTAAGTGTTTTACGGCGCTTGCAACTGCATAAGGTCATATGAACGCACTCATAAAGGTCTAGAGGCACTTTATGTGGCCAAAATATTGCTGGTTTTTTTTAAAGCAGGAATTGTCCTGTGTGTGTAATCTGAGACGCCTCATTGTTTATCTTTTCCGTTTTTCTTTCTTTTTTTCTCTTTTTTTAAAAAACTTTCCAGCTTGTTGTGGCCATTCTGTGGCTAGATCACATCTGAAACGCAGATATTTTCTTTTCCTTTTTCTTTGTTACAGTCCAGGTTTTCGTCATGTAGGAAAATAGGGAAGACGTAACACACCTCCAATTTCTTACTTAGATAAAGGTAAGCATAATAGCTGGGATGTTTCTTCTTTCTGCCATAGGCTGTGGTCAACCACTAATAATGCCCCCCCCCTCCCCCCTCCCCTGTGCCAAAAGCACAAGATCCAGGCCTGTTAGTCTGTGGTCCTTGCCCTTGAATT